>NW_017536819.1:115718-117611 GCF_001853355.1 Bactrocera latifrons | reverse complement strand
GCTTAGTTATTTTTACACCCAGTAAATATATGTATATAAATAAGTGATCAGCTTGTCGAGCTGAGTCGATTTAGCCATCTCCGTCTGTCTGTCTCGTATATACAGTTTTTGAGATATCGAACTCCACAAGAAAGTGCTAATTTGTCGGAACCGTCAATATCGATAGGTGACATTTACTGTAACTGAGCGAAATCAACTTTTTCTATGGAACCATTTGTAAAAGATATTATAGCATCGGTCCAGCTGAAGTTACGGTTTTTTCTTGTTTTCTTTTTTTTTTTTCTTAACTGTGCGTTTCGAGTTTAATGCCACSTTACTTATTCATTTTCAATTTGTAAACCACAGTTAAGCTTGCAACCACTCAACGAAATCCCATTAAGTTTACGCACTAATTTTTGTCYACTTTGTAGCAACAAGCGACACTCAAAAGTGCTACCAATCAATGGGCACTGAAATAAATTTCATTAAAACATTTGTTCTTTTTCTGTTCCGTTTACTTGCTCGCCCGGAGTTAACAAAGAGGCGATGCAGGCAATAAATTACTAAACAGTTGCCAATGAACGGGTAATTTTTTGCAAGTTACAGTTACTCTTAATCAGCTTAAAAGGACCGACTCGTGCAACATATTAAAAACACGTGTCCAGTACACATGCACAACAACAAAGAAACTCACACAGTCACACGAATGCACACACAAATGAATAATAATGTACGAGCAAATCCTTGACCCTTCGCCTCGATCTGTTTRCACCCATAAGAGAGCCAGTTTAACGCGCAGCACCAACTGGAACCTCACACAGGAGCAACACAATATTTACATCGCAAGGTGTGTGCGCTTGCACATATTTACATATACATAAACAGATATCGTCTTGTGGATTCGTATAAGGTGCAATATTGTAGTAACAGTAACAACAACAACAACAGTTACGTTATTGAAGCGTCAATCGCTTGCAGCCAATTCGGATTTTAATTCTCTGACTGTCGAGTGCAGTCAATCGTAGGTGGAGGAAAGCTGCAAACACGTTTGCATCAAAAGTGGTTGCAAGATATTTACATATTGAGGTTGTACATATGTATATATTTATCAGCATACCTGTATTTCTGTATATTTGTGGCGAAGCTCTTGGAGATGAGTTCAGAGGTGGYATTTTCCCTTGGACTTTGAATAATTAACGCATAGGTGTGTATGTACAAACATTAGGGTGTGTAGAAAAACTAATAGCAGGTTAACACTCTTTGGAAAAGGTAAAGGTAAGTTGTTTTTAAGAGATTTGTACTAAACTGACTTCTTCACCAAATAAATTAATGCCTTTATTTAAAACAAATCTGAAACCCAACATTCATATTGGAAAAGTTCGGAGAAAAAAATTCCACGGTTTTTAGTCAAATTTGTTCAGCGATAATGCAAATGTGCTCAATAGATGTGTAAACAAGTTTCCACTTTTAAGTTGAAGAGCAACCTAAAGAGGTTCCAGAGCCGCCATTTCGGAATCTTCGGTCCGTATTTCTTCAAAAATGATAAAGGTGAGAACGTAACCGCCAATAGCGCTCATTATCGAGATATGATAACCGAGTATTTGATGCTATAAATTGAAGCTCGTGATCTCAACGACGTTTGGCTTCAATAAGAGGCGCCACTTCCCATCGCACATCATCGCATCAATAAATTTACACTTTGGTGAGGAGATAATTTCACGTTTCAGGCCTATCGATTGACCATCAAGATCGAGTGATATCACATCGTTAGACTTTTTCATGTGACGATATATAAAGTCTAAAGTCTATATATATATATAATGCCGCTTCGATTCAGACCTTGGACCTTGAACGTAACGGATGAATTATTTCAAAAAATAAATGTCAAGGAATATTCTTTCGAATGATAATAAA
>NW_017536819.1:108233-115288 GCF_001853355.1 Bactrocera latifrons | reverse complement strand
TACTCCGACATTTCTTTCTTCTTTGTTGCAAACTTCATGGCGAACTTAATATACCCTATTCAGGGTATAATTTTCTACCGGGGTCTACTTGATATAGAATATAACTGATGTAAATAAGGTTGTTGTAGGTAAGGATCTCCCTAATATATATATTAAATACGCAGAAGTGTATAAAAATTAAGGTATAGGTGCGTACAGTGACTAATATATACAAAAATTTCAAACAAAACTTAAATCGTTGAAATTAAATAATTTTGAAATAATAATTGTTTTACGCAGAAATTATATATATCTTTATATTAAGAAAATAGCACTTTGTAGTGAGACTTATATATAACATTTAAAGGTAATAAGAGTTTTTATATATTTTAATGTCAGCACCACTGAGACTTTTTTGACGCTAAGATATTTTAGTGAGACCAGAGTTGTCTAATGATGGGTTTCTTGTTTTTAAGATTTACTGCTAAGTTTAAAACCCAAAKTGAAATCACATTSAAAGGACATATGATAGCAGGTGTAGCTCAAAGATTATTATATCCTTAAGTATGGAATAAACGTCAACAACTCTTTTCTCCAAATGGTYACGGTAAGAATAAAAGTGGAACACCTCTTCTTAACATACGTTTTCTTGAAGAAATKAGCTTTTAGACGCTCTAAGGAACATTACCATTATTTTATAGCGTGTTCTTGGTCGTATAACAATACAAAACTTCACCATGGAATATTCATATCATATAATAAGTTCTTCATGTTGGAATATATCTCTGAAGCCGTTAACCTTAGCATCTGTCGTATGTAGTACCTATACCTTTCTCAAACACGTCTGCAAGTTTCAATGGTATGCCAGATGTGTCATTAAGAATAAACCTTTCCATAGAATAAGAATTATCAACAGTAAGATAACCACAAAAACCATCGATTTGGAGAACTATTTACTRCTTTTCGAGTAAAGCAACTGCTCATGTATGGAATGTTATGAATAGTTCTAAAAGTGTTAATATTCTATATACATATTTCTTTCATTTTGACCGACCAGCGCTAGGAAGGATCGAAATTCAACGTGTAAGTATTTTCCATGTGAAAGAGATTGACTTAAAATCTAKAAATCACTAGKAGTCTCTTATAAAATTGGAAGATGSTGYCGAATATCAAKCACCTACTTCACTAACTGCGATTTTGCTTGCCATTCCGGATCAACAAAAACTTCACTTCCACCTTCGTGCCTTCGACACACTGTCTGACGACCTTTTTGTCGTGGTCAGTTAGCATTAAAAATGGGTAACTAGTTTCTCTGTGCAGAGCAGCTTATGCGTTAGCTTCGCCCAGTGCCATTGCGTGAGCCCCGCTGTGTGGGTGGTGGCAAGTGCAGCTGAGGGATTGAGGTTGCAGGCGATTAAAAGTGAATGAGTGCATTTGAAAATTCATCAAAGTGAATACGGCGGTTGTACATCTTCGTTTAAGTGATTCCCACTTTTTCTCAAATACCCAATGCGGTTTTTTCACTTATCGATATTCGAGCGTTKCACAGTGAAATAGATTTTACAGTGAAATAGAAATTTTTTACGATTGCCCGTGTGTGTGCCTTCTAACGAAATTGTGTTGCGATTGTGGCTTTCAATCAGAAAAGTTGCAATCGATTTGGTGGCTCAGAAAGAAAGGCTGTTGTATGGTTTTGAATGCTTTTGTAGTGGATCAATTATAAAAAAAACGGCAAGTAGAAAGGCGAAATTTTGAAACGTTTCCTTTGCCTAACCATCTACAAATATATTCTGCAAATACACCCATAGCTCCGTTCGAATTTTTTTGGTTATGAAATTTTGTGTTATAACGGACTTCTCTGTTCCATTGAACCAAATACAGTGTTTTGTTATATTTTACTGTTCCATATTTTAAATTTRTACCCCAACATCTATTGTTAGTATATTTAGTTAATAATATAAAAAATAATGTTAGCCTAATGGCATATAGATTCTAGTTTTGGACTCTCTACTGACGCATAAATGTCCGCATTTTCCTTCCTTAGTCCAAGTTCAAACTTCGACCATATTTCTGCCTTGAAGATAGCTTTTATATCTTCAAAAAATTCAAATTTTTTTGATTAACGTCTAGGCACACCGGCAGAATCCGTTCGAAGAGAGGAGTATGGAGCTTATTTATGGGTTGGTTAAAGCCTATAGGGAAGGTTGGTGTATTTATCAVAAGAGCCTTTCTGACTATTTCAAGGGTTTTCAAGTCGAGATCGCTGCCGTTTAGTTAACGGTTGAGCTACTGCTCCGGAATTCAGCCTCCTTCAGAGAAGTGACTACCTACTCTGATAGCAGAGCGGTGATAGTAGGTATGGTTAAGGAGTGCCTTACCTCTTATACACATCTAGATGTGTATAAGAGACAGGTTGAGCTACTGCTCCGGAATTCAGCCTCCTTCAGAGAAGTGACTACCTACTCTGATAGCAGAGCGGTGATAGTAGGTMTGGTTAAGGAGTGCCTTACCTAGTTATCAATGTCATAGAGTCTTGTGATAAGACTAATATGGTTACTACGTCAAGGTGGAATTGCAGGTAACTGCTGACGATCTCATAASGAAAGGCAGAAGGCGGGGCTAATAAGTAGAATGGAAACGTCGTCCGCTCTGTTCGTGTGTTCTACCACTAGATAGATGAGCTTCCTGAGAACTTGACCAGCGYTGGACTACTATCAGTTCAATCGATGTCATAAGACCATTTTGACACAAAATCGATCGTAAGAGATCCAGTGATATCTTAGTCCTCAAAGACTAGCATTTTTTAACTCGTGAGTGATTTAACCTGACATTGGCATCTATGCTGTAAGGTTGATAATCTTGCGGATTGCAGTTGCAGAAACTGGATGGAGGAAGACGAAGAGGAATCATCTTGACRCTTCCTTTTTGATTGTTCCGTCTTTGGGAGATCAAGGCTTAAACACCTGAAAGTTCACTGCGTCAGTTATGGCAGTGAGTTGGCGATGCCTGATCAAATTTATATTGGCTCCATCTTTCATCGTCTAAGTTCGAATACAGCAGTTCTGTTTTKTTTACGCGCCACAAATGGAAGGAAGGTCTGTACCAATTATCCGAAATCTATCCTACCTAAGTACTTATATAAATGTATAATCTTTGGAGGAGATAAGTTCGGAGCACATCTAAGATGGTAGAGTGTTTTTGCGTGAAGGCAACCAGCTAACCAGGATCGCTTTAAGTCTTTCAGAACTTTGTCTCTTTAAACCTTTGAATATTAATTTTTATGTCATATTTTTAAAGAAGTTCAATGCTTTTAAGTCAAGTGACTCCAAATCTTCTTAAGTCGTCAAGTCGTCGGATCTCGACACAAAACTGTGCTTTTTTTTTTGATTTTCTAGTTTTTAAAATTTTTAGAAAACAAACTTTGCTGTTTCAAGCCATTTATATACTCTTAAATAKTTGCAGCTTAAACTTTTCCGACCTGAAGTTTCCCAATTTCGGTTCCAATCTCACTTAATCTCTCCTYACTTCATTCATTATTTATTTCTGAATTTCCCATATTTTGGATGCGTTGTTCTCAAAGCAATTGCAATTCTATTCCCACTCGCTGTGAGCCATTTACCAGTATTCCCCGCTCCACGCATGCCCTTAATAATTTAAACAAGCGGGCTTCGACTGCGTTTCTATGTACTACATCCATGTTGTTGTGTGGCACACTATTTAGTGTATTTTTTCGAAACCTTTTCTATATCCGTTTTTTTAATTTTCAATTTGCGGCCTTTTGGCTCTTTGCACACTCGTTTACATTTCGTTGATCCACTTTTTTGCATATTCCATTGCGTTTGTGGTCTCCGCCGTTGTTGCATAGATGTGCTATTTTGTTGCTGTTTCACTCGTTTCACTCGTTTTGCTTTTTTTTTTTCTTTGGTGCACAGACATTTTGCGGCTTTTGTGCAATTGACGTGCTGATAATTAGTAATTCCTGGTCATACACGTAACAGTCTGCCCCCGGCTCTTGTGACCGCCCAGCTTTTGCTTGCTTTTCGATTGTCTTTGGCTGCACACGGCCGATTGTCTGTCTGCCCGCCTGCCTAACTGTCAATGAATTGCAGTCTATTRCCATTTTGAATGTACTTGTACAACTCGCCATGTTTGCATTTGTTCCCAGTTATATGCATAGATGTTTTTTATATGTGTGTGTGCGAATSCATAAAGATTTGTATTTGGCTTGAGCCGGTGCGTTTTGTACTGATGCATTGCTAACGGGTTTATCAGTTTTTTGCGCGAAATAAGCGATTTGTAAACTACTTGTGTCTTGTTTCTTTATTTAAAACTCACAATTTTTTTTTTCAGGGGTGTATTTCTTGGCTGTGAAGTGCTACAATTACCTTTTGTGCAACACGTCAGTACCCAGAGGTGTCTAAGATTGAATTCATACCGTGACTGCGTATTATAACGGAACAGAAATCCTCAAGAACAATAGAAAAGGAAGGAAAGGAACTTGGAGGAAATTTTTAACAATAAAAATCAATGAGAGGAGCAAGGAACTACAATCAAAACTGGTAGAGATTAAACACTTGAAGACCCTTCATTGCCCAGAGATCTGGATCCGGCGAAGTAAATCCTACTAAAACCAGCTCGACAGGTATTTGTCAAGGATCAACTTAATTTATACCTGTAAAATTTCATCGTCCAAATAATTTCAGCACCGTTTTGGAAGGAAAAGACCTGGTTAACAATGGAATATCTCGACTTTCGCAAAACTATGAGTCCTATAGAAAAAAGTTGTWTCGTAGCTACGAGACAGTGACCAGTTAGTATTCTCATCATGTTCCGACAGTCTCTTCTTGTGTACTTCCGATCTACTACCTTTATGTACATGACTTTTGCATTTTTGTACCCAGGTAGCTTGTTTCATCGGGTTTTGATTTCTTTTATCATGCTTCTGTCGCGATTGTCGTATAGACAATGCATGACTTTCCCAATGTGGATCCCGTTTATGAGTGTTAGCCGTACACCATACTTGGCAATCTCGTCCACCATTCCATTGCCCTCGCTGCATTATTGACCTGGCACCCAGGAGAACTGAAGTTGCCTGCTTTTGGCAAAGACCTCAGCTTGAAATATACTGCAGTCCAGGTCCAGCAACTTTTAAGATTGCCTTATGACTAACTGTGAACAGTATATTCCCGCAACAAGTCCTTAGTCCATTTTCGAGCCATCGATATAGATTTTTAGAGGGTTTCGCGTAGCTATAATTCCTTCACGCCAGGCATCTTTTCCTATGTTTATTTGGAACTATTTGTCCAAGTTGAAAAGTGCAATCATGTAGTCGGTGTTTACCAAATCGCCCTTACCCACCGTGCTATGCCGAAGGGACTATATGTAAATTCTCCTGCAGCCAGTARTTGGCCGGAGTCTATAGATGGCGGGTTTAGTACTAGTTCAAGAGCCACCTTGGGAGTTGTTCTTAAAGCTCCCGTTCTGCACAACGAGGTTCTGAACTCTTTCCATTGACTTCCGGTAGCTATATTGACATACGCCTGTCCACCAAGCTACTATACCGTAGAGCAGATTTAGTTTAACAATAGCTATGTAGCAGCAGTGCAAGAGAAAGAGAGAGCGTTCAGGTTCCATGTGAATTTGCTGTCCTAGATTACCCCCAAAGTATTTGATGCTGTCCTTGAGAGAGTAGTCCTTGAGAAAGAGTGCTCAGGTTCCATGTGAATTTGCTGTCCTAGATTACCCCCAAAGTATTTGATGCTGTTCTTGAGAGAGTAGTGCCCCATTTATCGAAGGAAATCCACCTCCACACATAATGACGCTAAAATTTCGTCTTGAACAATTTATTATCTTCTTACCTACGGCTCAATTATTTTTTTCAAAATTTATTTAGTTTTTCAATGTTGAAATATTGTTTCAAAATTAAATGAAAACATGAAAGACGCGTTTAGCTCGGGGGTATTACGGCGACAACCCTTCTGACAACTCAACTAAGCGTAATAGGTAATCACTGCGGCTGATTATGTGACAACAATTTAAAAAAACAAACCGAAATTTTCAAAAGAACTAAGAAATTAGATGACACTGCGTGTTTCCTGCACAGAGTTAATTTGCTTGTTTACTTAAATTTCTTTGCAAAACACGTCATAAWGCACATCAAATACACACTAAGCTAAGGCAAAAAGCAAGTAAACAACAACAACAACACTGACGAACAACAACAGCGTGTAAGTGGAGAGACGGAGACGGGCCGATATATTGAGTGTAAAAATGAATAAACCGTAAAATGGATTAAATTTCGTTTAAAATGCAAATTGAAAAATAAGAGCGACAAGGTGCCATGCAGCAGCAACAACAACAGCATGCCAAGAAGGCAGCTGGCTGGAACTARCGGTAAGTTAGGTGTAGTGTGGCAAGACGCTGTAGGAAAACATCAAAAGTTTACACAAAAAACACCTCATCAAAACATCAAAGAAAATCAATTTCTTGTTTTTCTTATGGCATTTTTTTCTCTCCCCAGCACTTTCCCACTCAGCTCAAAAGCAAGAGACTGAATGTGGAGCAGAGWGTRTGTGTGTGTGAGCATGTAGTAGATTGTAGCATGCTTAAGTAAGATATGAGGGGCAGATAAAGTGGATAAAGTGCTTTTTGATAAGACGTTGGCAACACCTTGCGTAGTGGCTATTGGTTTGGGTGGCGACAAAGAAGTACGTTAGTGGAAGAAAATGTCAACTGWAGTACGCAAAAAACGTTACACACTCCGAGCTTTGTTTACTTTTTCTTGCTCACACCTTCTTTCGTAGGAAAATCCCAAATAAAATTGATGTACCCCAACCACACTGCGACAGCTGCACAGCGAAAGGTGACAGCAACGACAACACAAGAAAACAACCACAAATTTCGTGAATAATAGAAAAGAGAAAATCTCAGATCCGCGATAAGGCCTGCTAAGGTGTTTCAAGGCGCACGCACTAAAAAGCAAAATCGAAAAAATGTAACAAAAATTATATTTAGACGAGAAAAAAGTTGAGTTGKAGAAGATTGAGTTGGTAGTGTATAAATTTGCGGCAAACTGT
>NW_017536819.1:102566-107628 GCF_001853355.1 Bactrocera latifrons | reverse complement strand
CACGCTATCAATATAAGATCTCGATTTAAAATACGCCAAGTCGTTCCACACTATAGAAAAAAGTAGCTCTACTTGGATCATTATATTAGTGTTTATTTAACATGTGAGTTTAAAGAACAGGTACTATAAAAGGCATATAATTTAGCGTTATGGCCAAGAGTTAAGGTTTATTTTCAAGTTAAGGGTTYTTCATTATGTTTTTCGACCACTTTTTGTAACGATGGCCCACCGATAATGGTCTTCCAAAGCATCCAGGGTCTCGTCCTTATCCAAGTAGATAAATTACTCCATATAACCACACAAAAAATAGTTGAACGGTGTTAGTTCGTGCCTTCTGGTTCAAAACGTTTTGCTTGCCACAAGTTCTCTTGAATAAATTTATTGCTTTGCTTTCTCAACATTAATTTGTTAATTAYCATCACTTCAAATGTGATAAATTTATTTAGCAACGTACAAATTCAATTAAAAGTGAGCATTACACTGAACAAAATTKTATATGAATTTTATAATCGATGGCCATCTCTTTTTAGAATCACTTAMCTTACGAGTGACGAGGTTACTGATCGTACAGTTTCACCTCTTGCACGAGTTGGATTTTGTAAGYATGMAAAATTAGATTATTTCGCTATATCTCCCATAAAGTGGATGGTCCGTGCTCCAATTGTTACATGCGATGGCGGATGGACTCATTGGGGTCTTGTGAGATACTCTGTCGACGTTGTTCTGGAGAAAGTCTTCACTATTTATGAAATTATATCATTATGAAATGACAAATTAAACTAAATATAAATCAAGTATCAGCCATCAAAAAAAGAGGCTCTGAGAAAAGTATTGCCTCATTGAAAACACATGTATAAAAGAAGAGCCCGTTTGTTCTTAACATAAGCAATTGGGTTTGGAACTCTATGGAAACTGGAAAAACAAATATATTGCTAATGAAGATCATTTTAAGTAAATTATTATATTAAGGAGACTCGAAGTGAGGTAATTTTAATAATTTTGAACAAGTTTTAGTTACTTTTGCATAATTCTCCAACCTTTTTCAGGTTAAATTAGGTTAGGCTAGGTTAATCTGGTAGACCAATGCGCCACTCATAGACCAGTTTTGGTCYTTTGCAATACCAGATGGAGTTCAGTTCATAGGTAAATGAGGAGCAGTCCCCCTTTACGATGACTGCGCTCCACACGGGTTTGCGGCCTTCTCCGCCAGTGTATCATACCAAATACTTGCAGCATAGCCTTGCCAGTCCGGGACGAGTRCACAAAAGATGCTCCATTGTTTCGCTGGATTCTTGTTCTAGACTTTTTCGAGGACTGTTGTGTTATTTATTGCTATTCCTAAGCTATAATCGAGCTATCATGCCATTAGGTCTCCTAGCAAACTTTTTCTGCCATATCACAGTCCTAGCTCAATTTTAATCCGAAAGATATTCAGATTTCACTTTAGTTTTATTCGTAAGTTCTACTTACTTAAAAACTTATTAAATATGGAAAGAAACACGGCTAAAGAAACGTTGAAAAAATATTTTAACAAAAAAAATCTCTTTCACAGAGTTCTTTATCTTTTTCCTATCTATCTATCTATCTTAAAAAAAATCTTCAATCCTTTGTTTTGCAAATTCACTTAAACTTATTTCTATTATAGAAACTTCTTTAAATTGCTATAATTATAGTCCCTATTGAACTGATTATTCTTCCTACTAATTTTTCTTTAGTAATCTTTATTTTTCTCGCTGGGTGTAAAAACAAAATAGAGCCATTACACCCAAGTACTTAGATAGTGTTTGAATGCAGTGAGAACATACGAAAGTACAGAGCCACCACAACGCCCACCTCGTCCGCCGAGCTTAATGTTGTGTTTATCAAATGCTGCTGCGCCAGATTAGTGCAAAATGTGCGACAAACTGCGCGCTTTTTCCCTCGAAGCGGAAGGAATAGAGTGMGACGTAAATGTTGACAACTGTTACCAAACAATAAAGCAAGGAAAAAAATAACATTATTTACAATACAAATATCTGTAAAACCGACTGACGGATGAGGTGAAGAATAACGCGGAAATTAAATCCATTTAAGTGTTTAAACGCGCTGCAGAGTCGCTTTGAAAATGGCAATTGCGGTTGTGAGGCAAAGGGAGTGATGAGGTTGGTATTGCAGAATAAAGTGAGATTGGTAAACAATTTTTGATGTTTACTTAGGTGCAGTAATCTTTAAGTCATTTCAAGAAATTTCGTCAAGGAAGCGAATTTAGTTGGATGAAACACATGTACAGGTCTCGATACTCATCATCTTCATCTTTTGGGACTAAAGCTCTTTATGAGCTTAATCCTGTTGAATATGTGCCTTCCTAACATCTCGGTCATTTTTCGGTCTTAACCAAGTCTCTTCATGACTTCTTTAAGTTCGTCAATCCATCTTGACCGCGGGGTTCCCCTTGCGTTAGTGGTGAAAGCAAAGGCCTCTACAAATATCTTCTGCACTCTCGTGTATTCCACTCTCGTTACATGGCCAAGTTGTCTTAGTCGCTGTTCTTTGAGTAAGCGTATGCCATTTTCGTCTTGCATAAGCTGATCTTTCATCATCGTTCTTAATTTTACTTCTTCAAAGATTTTTCTTAGAACCTTTCTTTTGAAGACTTACAGTCCTTTCCATGTAGCGTCCATGATTCTGCTCCATAGCACAAAACTGGTCGAATAATGGTTTTGTATATTGTCAGCTTGTATTGCCCATTGAGTAGCTTTGATTTAAGCAGTTACACTGGGAATGCGTATTGGCGGCTTGTGTTTTATCATCGATACTTAGKCTTGTCGAGTTATCACTACAATCGATACTACAGTTGAAAATGTATGCTCTAATCTCTAACAACCTCTAATTTTTAGTATGCCATAGTTCTAGAGAAACTCAAATTTAATTCGAAAAAATTTCAAATTCAAACCAATACACTCAGCCTCGTTTGTCATCACAAACCTGTCACATTGCCATTGAACTTCATAGTAAATAAAATTTCAAGTACACTTTGAATATAGCASACAAATTGAAATTGATTTATTTTTTAAACTATTGAAATATTTAAGAAAAACACCAACAACCAAACAACGAAGTTTTTCAWCGAAAAGACGCTCATTCAGACACACCAAAAGAGTGGCAATGACCTCGCAAGCATCTTCAGAGTGCGATTGTACTTCGTCCGGACCTTACGACTCGTACATAMCACGCAATGGCGACTATCAGATTCCGACCGATATTCAGGACAAGATAAATGCTTTACGCTTCCTACTCGAAACCGATCTCATCGCGTGTGACGCCAAATGGACACTGTTCGTGGCAGCGGCGCTGAGCTATCGCTACGATACGCAGTTGAAGCCATTTCCGCCACGTTTTGTCTCCACCGATGCGGGACTCGATATTGATGCGCTCATCTCGGTCATCAATGATACACCGAAACTGCGCGTGGTATTGCAAAATATTGTTGATGAAAATTACGATGAAATTGATGCGGACGTTTTGGATCTGCTGCATCATGTGCTGGTCGTGCAACGCGAACCGATGTTGCATCTAGTCGAAGATAATGATTTCGATGTAATTTTAAGTAATATGGAACAAAGTGAGCAAATACCACGGCCGACACATGTCTTTCGCGTTTGCAATGTGTCGGTCATACACGAAGCCATACAAGAGCAGCCAATATACAACGAAGACGAGCATCCGCCAAAATTAGCGTTTCATGGCAATCGTCTTGACTGCTTCTTCGCTATGTTGACGCAGGTGGGCGCTTGCAAACACCAACCACCGAATACAGAAAATGCTGGCGACGAGATGGATGCGCCACTCAAATTGACCACGGACTTGCAAGTCGCTTTGCAGCATAGTCCAAATGGCGCCGGTTGGGGTGCTTCCAGCTGCGGTTCGATGATCTCGTGTGTGGCKATTTGTGAATTTGAAAATCATCCCGAGTATGTGTTCGGCGATACCGCCAGTTCCATAATCGAAGTGCGCAAACCGGATTTGGTGCGCATACGCTATTTGCTTTTCTATGGCAGCCGCTTTCCCGATGAAGATGAGCACGCAGAGAAACGTCCATCCAGCTGGTTGGGCCGCAATAAGTATTCACTTTCGCTGGCGTGTTATATGTTGCTATTGGCGTCGATTGGTGTGGCCAATAGCGGCAGTGGGCAATACTGGAAGCAGGTGCTAAGCAAGAAGGCACATTTATTGCTGGACTTCTGCAGGCGCATTTTTACACCAGAGTAGGGGAGTTGGGTGCGGGTTATACTTACAAATATGCGTGAGTAACAGAACGATTCGAATGGAGAAATTGTTATTTATTCTTCATATATATTTCTGTTTTTGTGCACCGAATATTATTGGTGCTATATTAAAATAAATCAACAATATTTAAAAGCTCAAGCTAATTTTGCATACTTCCTACAATATGTACACGTCGCATATGTAATRTAATAATCTGAATTTCTATTCTGTGGATACTGGGAATATTCGAAGTGTATAAACTCGAACAGTTCCAGAAGTCAAGAGGTATTCGAATATACCTTTACAATGATTCAAATTCAAGCAATGCACTAGGAGTTATGTTCTATTGGGCTCCTTTCCACTGATTAGCTTAGAGGATACATCTGCTTTGACGACTCGAAATTGTCTGATCAAATCAACATTAGCCATAARAATCGATTTAATACTCTGAAAACTGTTGACCATTTTCGCATTGCGAAACATTGGTGTTATGAGGATATATATATTGTCAATGACTTATCCCAAATTCCAATATTCCATTTAATGGCGGTCTTGGGTTGATGTAGAAAGCAGATTTTATGGGAATATTCTGATGCCCCGGCTATTTTTATTGGAATAACTGTAAAACCCCTAATCTAACAGTTTATAATATTTTGAGCTTTTTAATTTTTTTATCTTTTTATATGTTTTAGAAAGTGAACAAATAGTAATTAGTTTAACAGTTATTAAAATAAATTGTACTAGAAAATGAGTTTTATGGTTCCGTGCGCGTTAGCCATGGCGAGTATCGAATTCGATAGAACGTTGAGCTGTATGT
>NW_017536819.1:95010-102141 GCF_001853355.1 Bactrocera latifrons | reverse complement strand
TCGTAAAAATAGATCAAAGATTCATAATGCGTTGCAAGATCACTTGTTAGTCGAAAAGCATTGTTTCACAGAGGTTAATGCGGCACTGTTTTTCGAAAAAATTTRAAGATTTTTGAACCAATYGTGCTTTCCCTTTTCTTATTCCCATATGATCTTTCACAATGGTTTTCTCTTGTCCTTCCAATATTCCAACAATGAGAATGAGATCTATGACTATCGATCGTCGTTTCTCAATCACCAATTATTTTATTTGTTTGACGTTGATGATCAGTTCATGTTGATATCTTCTAAAGCACTAAAGCTCCAAATTAAATAAACCAAACATTATTAGAAATCCGGAAAATAACTTTCCTGGAGACAAATCAGGAGTCAATTAACATATCAGGAAAAGACTTTGTGCTGTTCTTTTGAGGTATGGGACATTATGATCAAAAATTGCCCACATCGAATTAAAATTGTTCAAGCCTCTAGGTATCGAATATTTGGACACGATTACATATAGTTGACTTTTTACCGCAAATATCCKTCAATATGGAAATATATAGTATACATCAACTTTTGTAATAATCTATTCCTGATAATGGTATGTCTGTGTGTCTTAGCTCCTATATACCTAACACAACGTTTTTCAAACTTCCAGGTTACTTTATGTGTAGTGGCATCAACTAATATGTGGGTTATATCAATGAAAATGTGAGAGAGTGTATTTTTGTGCCTAAAATAGCAAAAAATTAGGTAAAAATCTTACATAGAAGGATAATATCAGGATTTTCGAAAATATGGCTGACTTTGCCCCATTGTATGTGAGGTATGTATCTTAATGAAACTCTGTGAACATTTCATTAATATGTGTCATGTTAATAGTATTTAGTATATTGGCAAAAATGGATCTTTAAAAATTAAGGAACCTCGAAATGGATCACCCTTTAGTATTGGCAAAAGTAGATATGCCAATATCGAGATAATACTAGTTACAAGTTCTCCAGCTCTTGACTTGCATTCATGTTTTTATTGTCCTACTGTAGGCAATAATAGACAGCCGGAAGTCTATCTGCAAGAAAAAAAAGTTCTCATAAAATCTGTATAAGCTTTATTTGCTCCTCGCGCATTTAAAAAGTATGAAAAATTAGGTCTAAAAAATTGAAAATAATATAATAATAAGTAATCTAGTAAGTGGTTCCATTTTCCGACGCAAGATTTGTCGGTAGGTCGATTGAACAGATCTGTCAAAACGTAAATTTAATTTGTTTTAAAAAGGTAGATGAAAAAAATTGAGAAATATCTGTCCATTCAAACAGAAGAAGGTAAAAATTTTTTTTTGTTTAAAAGAAAATTAAAATTACTAAAGTGKAAGATATATCATTAAAAATTTCTTCTGGTAAAAGAGTCTCCTACAAAAATATCAATATCGCAATTCGTTACTAGAAACTTAAACAAATAAAATTTAATTTCAGCATCCTCATGTTTTGCTGGTACCATATTGTGCAACAATTTCGCATAAAATACAATCTAAACTGCTATCAGCAAAAACAACGTGTACTCCAGCAAAAATTTGTTCAACTAAACCTCCTGAGAACCAATAACACCAAATACTACTAAAATCAGTGGAAAGAATGAGTGGCAATACCAGAAGACAGCAGCAGATCGTAGCGACTAATATTGAAAAAATGAAGAAAGAAAAAGTAAATCACAAAATGTCAATGTCACAGCAAACCCCACGAGATTGAACGCCGCTTGGGCCATGCTCGTTCGGAGAGTGTTTTGTGATTAATGGTTTTCCGCAAAATGGCATTAGCAAATGTTGCTAGGGTGTGACAAGCAAATCATTGAAAAATCGCAGCRTTTTCTTTTTTTCCAGAGACTCACTTATATTAAATTGTGTCCAACCAATATGYAAGCTGAGAAGAGATTAAAATTCTAAAGCTGTAATTCACCTTGAGTTCATTTTAAATTTTCTTGTGAAATATCATTTTGGTTGAAAACAATTTTTCATTTTCTCATAATATTTAGTTTTTAGGTACTCCTTCTCTTCACTCTTTCTCTTTTCTACATCCAAAGTGCATATTTTTTACACAACAACGCCACTTACTGGCGCAAACAGCTGGTGCTGTGCCGCTCCAACCGATACGCCACGCTGCYGCCATCATAAAAGCGCCAAATTGATTTGCTTTAGCCATTCAATAAGCCCAAAATCCCGTAGTGCTTTGCGCACATCCTGAAAAGCTTTGACATGACCGCTTGCACATCGCCCGCACACACCCAGCGCTGTATTTACGGCCTAACCCAGCGTTATAGCGCGYAGCTTCCGCTCCCGCAACGCTGTGCTTGCTGGTAAAGCCACTCAGYCGCGCTGCTCAACCGACATACATATGTATATATATGTGTGTGTGTGTGTGTTGGTTTGTGAAGTGATGGACAGCTGCTGTGCGATTGTGTGCTCGCTTTAGCTAGCGGTTTTTTCCATTTTCCGCTTCTCCCTCGGGGTGACCGGAAATCTATGACCGCACTTAGCACTCGGTAGTACGAATAATTCCTAATTCGTTTGTCATTKTAGTTAGAAGTGAGGTAGTTGTTGTTGCTGCAGTTGTTGTAGTGTTTGTTCTTGTATTAGTGGTTGTTATTGTAGTTTTTTTGTTGTCGTCTATTTTTGCTATTGCACCGGTATCAAAAGTTATTTGCGTGAAGGGTGGTTGCAGCTACACATGTACTCCTGCCTTKCGAGGGCAAAGTTGACCCCCATTTTTTAGGCGAGTTCAGTTGTTGTTTGCTTCAATGTGACAGTTATGCTMAGCCTAATAGTTTTGTACATTATTGATATATCTGCTGTGATTTGTGTCTTTAATGGCAGACTCTCGTGCAGCAAAGCAACAGGCTCWGGGTTTGTTTTCTTTATAAACGCTTTTAAAAGCACTCTGCCCAAAACTTATCGAATTTACGATATCTGTTTTCTTAGATTTCTTTTTGTTTATAATGCAATAAAAATGCAGTACTTAGCTTCCTTTTTACTACATTAGAAGAAAACGCGGTAGTTTTATAGGTTATAGGAATGCCTGAAATACAAAATAAACGAGGTGTGCTCTGACCTTTTTGTTTGCCTGCTTATTGAGCAAGTTAGGGTTAGTAATTCCTTGGAGACCTAGCTATATTCATAACATATTTAGCTATAAAATATCTGCAACTAACAAGGGCCATATATAGTATATTTCTTCCTTAACAGAGTGGTGCCAGTTCATCTGATTTATAGTTTCCAGCAATATCACCTTGAGCTAGAACCCAAGGCAAATAAGGTGCACTCATTCTAGTAGATACTTATCCCCGTGCTCCTGTTTATATCACCCCTATCCCACTCTTCTCTGCAAAGGAAGACAATGAAGAATATTAATTGAACGTAAGCTTGAGTGATTCACTCTGCAATAGTCACATAATTCATAGACTCAGCTTGCGACCTGTGAACGAGGGCAAGACGAAATTTCTTCTGTCGCATTCGCGACTTAGCTCCCACGTCACTGCTGACAGTCATAACTTCGAAGTCGTAGATAATTTCGTGTATTTCGGGACCAACATTCACGCCAACACAACGTCAGCCGCCAAATTCAACGCCGAATAACTCTTGACAACAGGTACTACTTCGGACAGAGTAGGAAATTGAGAAGTAAAGTTCTCTCTCGACGACCAAAGACCAAATTCTGTAAGTTACTCATTATTCCCGTCCTGTTATATGGTGTAGAGGTATGGACGATRACAACATCGGATGAGCCGAGGTTACGAACTTTCGATAGAAAGGTTMGGCGGAAGATTTATGGTCCTTTGTGCATTGGATACGGAGAATACCGCAACCGATGGTACGATAATATAATATGAGAAATGTATATGACAACATTGACGTAGTTAAGCGAGCTAAGAGAAAGCGGCTATTATGGCTTGGTCATGTCGTCCGAACGGATGAAAATACTCCAATTCTGAGAGTGTTCGATGCAGTACCCGCCGAGGGAAGCAGAGGAAGACATCCGTGGAGAAGGCTACTACTGGCTACTCTTGGAATTTAAAATTAGCGCTAACCGCGAAAAGGAAGAAAGACTGGTGCGCTCTTGTAAACTCGACTGTAACCRCTTAAGCGGTGTCTACACAAATAAAGAAGCCGAAAAGTACGTCGTCTCGACCGCTTGCAGATCAAGAAAATATTTCAATACCAATGTGTGCTTGCGCCATCTTTGAAATATAATGATGAATATTTACAAGCAAAAATGGACAAGCATGTATACGAAAGGTGGCTTAACGTTGACACTTTGAAAAAATTGTAGATTGTGAAGCTTGTGAAGAAGCTCTCTACTTCTACTACTTTTGTCCACCTTTTTATTTACCTGTCTCTCCACCTGCCTATTCGTCCATCGGTACCAGCGATAGCTCGAGTAAAAATTTAAATATCTCAAAKAATATATTTTCCCTTTATTATTTTGAGCTGGTTTATATTACAAATGACCGTAAGCTGAAGCATTTGAATCCGTTGTGTGATAATAAACTTCAAAGCCATGTATATCGATTTCGAGGATTCCCATTAACACGCCCTCAAACACTAAATAGTACATAATATGACTTGTATCAAAGCTTTTAGTTTTATTTGCAGAAATTTTGAATATATCTTAAGGAAGTTAACTGTTGGAGAAGCAACATTAAAAAACCTTTCCAAATTATTATGCGCATTTGCTTTAAATGTGTTTAAAAAATCTCTAGCAACTCTTAAAGTTGTTAAGTTCTGWACCAGAAATGTGTCTGACTATTTCGTGGTTTCCTAAAGGGTAGCAACATACATACTCACAATCAAATAAATACTGCATCATTCAGAGGAACGCAATGACTTCATCATATAAATTTTCATCTTTTTGAAATAACTGCAAATTAGAAATTATTACGCCCATTTTTCTGTCGCTGGCATTTATGCTACATTTAGCAACAAAATGATTTCGCAGAAAAGATGAGGGGCGAGCARACACACATAAAATATTATATACAACTGTTTGTATACATATACATACATACATATGCAGGCAAAAGCGATGCATTAAGCGGAGAAATGGGGAAAAATCGCGAAGTGATGTGGTAAATACTTGTTTAAGCGCAAATGACAGCTGCTAATCCAGTGCTGCATTTTCAAATTGAATGCAAAAGCAGACGCCCAGCAGACCGCCACAACTCCTCAACTAGTTTTTGCACATATAAATTTATATACGATTATTATATAATGTATATATGTCTGTAAGTGTGCGCAAGACTTCATAGTAAAGCGACAGTTCTCCATCAATGTCACCCTCATTTTGTGGCGCAGCATATCGTGGATCGACTAACGTTTCCGAAACAACACCACAGTTAACCAAAGGACGCAACAGCCGCTTGGAGTGGCATGTTGCAGGGTTGGGGTTGTGTTGCAGCATTGTTGACGCCGACGCTGCAGAGAAAAATATTCTGTTGCCTAAATTATAACTGGCATGCTTTCAGGGATGTGGTGAGTGCTCTGGACTATTGCAGCAGTTCTATAAATGTTACTATGGCGTGGATGATGTTTGCTTTATGATAAATAAATATCGTAGAAAATTTGCGAAGATATGTTTTTCAAAATTRAGATAGCGTCCTTATATGCTGACTACTGCTGACATAGTACTTATAGTCAAACTGATTTGTTCAAATCTTCTAGTTACGGTTAAGTGGAAATTCTTTGTGGTGTAAGGGTTAAACTGAGGAAGTAWTGCACTTTATGCATTTCATTCAAATTTCTTACACATTGACCGATAGATGCGATGCAAAGTCATCCGAAAGTTTGAAAATATTCACATTAGATGAAGGCTATGGGAAATATTACCCTTATTTTACCCGTTTTCGCCAGAAGTGTGGGCTGTCATTGCTAAAATACTCTACACGAACTTCGATATAATGTATTTTAAAAAGGGGATTATTATTATTTTTTTAAATTATTGTTGTCACCTTCAAAAGAGTAACCATTCGATATCATGCACTCATGCCAACGCTTCTTCCAATCCACTTCACCATACCGACTTTTGATTTTCTTTTAAAATCATATATCATGTAGCCCTTAATGTTAGATTACTTTTGGAAATAGAAAAAAATCGTATCAAACGTTTCTATAGCAGATTAACCAAGTTTCACACAGAATTTAATCGCGTGCCTCTGCTCTAACGAACGCTACATTTTCGGCTTGCACTAGAAGCACGTCGCTCGAAAATGTTTGTCCTGACTCTCCGGATGTTAGGAGACAACTGACCAGCCGCTCATTCGTTAGCTAGGAACGCCCTCCAACGAATCCAATTGGTGCGCGCACGCCCCGAAGTACAATCGSGTCGGAAGAAACTCAGTCCTATTACTTTCCGGACAAACCTTTTAACTTTAGCGGCTGCTACAAGCAGGGCTTCATTTTATCGTTTTTCAAGGGCATGTTGACATCATAATAACAAAAAAATTTGAAAAGTGGACTCTGCAAGACAGTGAAATYCTAAATTTGAAAATTCATATTATCATCTGAACACATCTCATACTAGACCCTACAGATTGACCGATATGTTTGATCAAAATCAGCCATATGCACTGGGTTAACACATTTTGTGTCCGGGTCCTTGAAAAAATATAGCCTGCATTTGGCAATTTGTACTAGCTTTAATTTTGATAACTTCATTGACTGCTCAAGTAGTTCCTGAGATATTGAACTTTACATAAAATTGGGCGAAACCGGAAAAACTGATAAGTGAACACAACTATTATACTCTGTAGTATTTTTGTGAGTGTATAAAAATAAATACCTTAGCATATGGTGAGGTACGAGTATAATATACATATACAAGCTGGTCCCTCACTAAGTTTCTGATTTAATATAAATCTATTTTACGAACTCAAAATCGACTCTTTTAGGGTAAATTCAAAATATTTAACTTCTGTCATGTGACATCAATCTGCCAATTGCCTTTGCCATTTGACAACTTTCGTTGACCTTCCATCAAAGCGTATCTTTTTGACATATGTGTGTATGTATTTCTTTAAAGTCCGACATATCCGTTTTTTCTCACTAGTTTCAACTTACTGATAAACAGTGGATAAGGAATTGGTGCAGATTATAGACTAAGTGCA
>NW_017536819.1:75005-91734 GCF_001853355.1 Bactrocera latifrons | reverse complement strand
TTTTTAATGATAGGGAATAGTATATTACTTAATAACTTTATTATTATTTGGTCGATTCGTTGTAAAAATCGGCATTTGGCAATGGAGAAATATATTTTGAAAGATYTTATATAAAGACAGATGTTTCGACAGCTTATTTAAGTTACATCATTGAGAGTGTTATCGACAGAAAAATGCATGAATTCATGACATTATTAGTGTAATGATTTCTTGAAATTACTTTTGTTTTTGACATACCTCTTGGCTTTTACATTACCTGGTCTCTATCACTTTCAATTGCACGTTATCATTAACGAGATTCAAAAACTTTCCACCAAGGATGTTTTAATGCGGATCTGAAACTAAATCTAATATTTCATTATAAAGGAGGACCTATAATTTTACTGCGGATAGCCATCTAAATATCACAATTTATAGTATGGTCGAGTTAGTTTATCTCCAATTACTCCTTTATAGTATAAAGAAAACTGGGATTCTGAAGCCCGCTGAGTTTCGCAATAAATAAAAGTTTTATATTTCACAAATATACATTGACGCACCAATCTTGCTACAAAAACAAACCATAGTAATTTTTTTCTGTGCGAGTAATCGAATTACCTTTTTATATTTTCCGCKTTATTATATAAARTCWTTTAAAATAAATGTTTGGGATACTAAAAAAAAAGGTTTTGTATAGTGGAGTAGTACCAAAATTAGCAGACCGTTATTTCCGTCCAAAGGGAATTCAGTAAACATTATGAGAACAGTAAACATATCGATCGAATCTCGAGGTATTCGAAAAAGACAGTACCATCGGGATCCGCATGTTCATTTTTAAAAAACAATAGCGGCTGTTGCCTTTTCAATTCAAGAGTTTCAAACTCATGATGACTTGAACCCGAACAAACTTTATTAACAGGCCGGTTAAAATCTTTATTTTTTCTATAAAGGGAAGCCTGATAAGCCGTATTTAGTGCCACAAGCTCTATATATTCATTAGTATGGCGTATATAGTATATATTGACTTCATRCGTTCTAGAAAATTACACTTTCGCTGCGCCTTTTTTGTAAATTAATAACCCCATTATGGCCAACAAATGAGCACACCTGGTCAGCCATCAAGCAGCCGGTTCAATATAATTGGACCCTAAAATATTTAATTTAAAAACTGAGCAGCCGCCCTGGTGACTCACTGAGTAAAACTCAACCCTTTCGCTTTCGTGCGCAACTAATCTTTAGAAGGTTCGTTGCGCTTGAGCGCCTTGGTATATGCTACAATTTTGTTTACACAGCTCCACAACAACACCCTTACTATATGTATGTGTAGGTATATGCTGGCCTTGTTTTGTGGATATATGAACATACTGTGTATATGACAACCAAGTCATTGAAAGTCATTCTCGTACAAATAAAGCGCAATTATTTACTACCAATGAGATATTCTTTCTTTACTTGCACTTGCACCGTTCCTTGCGCAAATAATTGCCCTCATGGGACAATATTTTCGAAGTCTTTCTTTCCCCGTTTTACTTTTACAGTTGTTTATTTGGTGTGCGCTTCTCTCACTAACACGCTTTCTACTTTCATTTTGATACCACCACTTTTATCTTTTTACTTTATTTTGTAGATTTTTAAGATATTTACTTGTGTCAGCGTCAAAGTTGCGCCACTCCACTTACCAGCGGCTCCAATGACATGTCGCAATTTCTGTGCCAAAAAGTTAAACATTTACTTTCTCCTCAAAGCGAATTAACCCGCACAATTTAGAATGGACTTTTTTTTGCTTGTTGTTTTTGTTTTGTATTTTATTTGCTGCTGTTTTGAGGTTGAAAAGTTTGCATCAGTGATTTATAGGGGTATTCATGGTTCAATCTCCATAACCGGCGTGCAACAGTTGCGCCTCAGCTTTTTGCTTGCTTGCTCGGGTTTGTTTGTTTGTTTGGCTGCTTRCCTCCACATGTATTTTGGCAAACTTTTCATACCTTTGGGCAAACTTTGCTTTTAAGTGCGCATTTTTTCTTGTTCCTGACGATGACTTCATTCTGCCTAAGTGATCGGCTTATAGATGAGGGTCTGCATAGGCAAATCGAATTTTTGTGCCTCATCACTTGGTGAATGCCAACGCATCGACCGCATCTGTCTTTTGTTGCACGCCGTCGGCTACGCTGTTACCTGTTTGTGTTTGCATGGTGTGAAAATTGTTTTTGGAAAGTTTAATTCTCTGGGGTGTCATATTTTTACGCATAGCATATCAGTGACTGCATTAATAAATTACTGTACATAATGTATGTGTGTGTACGTGTATACATCCAGAAAAGTATGCTATATACAAATACATATGTACATGTATATAAGTACTGCAAGGTGTAAGCGTTGCTGTGCTARTATTATACTGCATTGCACATCAAGATATATACCGATATTTAAACACAAAACTATACAAACTTTAAATTATGTCTTACATTTTTATCCAAACAGTCATATGTACTATTCGCCCATCTTAAGACCCAGCCTTCGACCTATGAGATCACGTTGCACATAGTATTATATAATTAAAAGATGATCACGTCCAAAATGCAGTGAAGCAACTATATCAGTCGTAGCTGATAGTGTACACTAAGATCGTCGGCTTAGAACATTTTACGACGATCTTGAATTGAAAGCTTACAAAATACATCTTCTGCAAGAACTGAAGGTGCTGGACCTGCCCAAGTGATACCGCTTCACCCCCTTCTCTTGAAKAGCTCGAAAAAGATCCGATGTTGCGGCTCAATGGGTATGTAATCAAGCAAAATTACCACATTTGGAACGAAGGGCAGACTGAATGGACAAGAGCTGTCATTCCATCCAGAAAAAAAAAGTTTAAGTCTGGTCTGATGCCGGTGAGAACATAACCATCACTGACGATCGTTTTTGCACCACGATATCCGACTTTTTCATGCTCGAAATTAAAGCTCGTGATCTTGGCGACATTTGGTTTCAACAAGATGGTGCCGCTAATTTTACGTTTTGGGCCGGTCAATTGGCCACCAAGATCATGCGTTCTCATACCGTCAGACTTTTCCCTGTGGTGTGTGTACTGCATAAAGTCTTTGAGGACAATGCCGCTTTGATTCAAGCTTTGGAGCAAAGTATTACGCGAGTCATACGGAAGTTACCAGTCGAAATTCTCGAACGAGTTCTTAAAAATTGRACATAATCGATGGACTATCCAAAATATAGCCGCGACCAACACTTAAAACAGATAATCTTCAAGAAATTAATTACAAACAAGGTCCTTTCGAATGATAATAAGCATTCACCATTAAATTTTAATTTCTCTTTTTTTTGTTTTATCTTTAAAAATTTAGAGAACCTCGAAATGGATCACCTTTTGTATGCTAAATCTAATTGTAATAATCACCCTTTAATAATACGTGCAACAAAATGAAAATTTTATTTTGACCGATGTAAGTCCACAGACATTTATGTATTTAAGCATCTAAWAATTTGGCAGTAAAAATAACCTAACAAAAATAGTTACAAATAGAAAGGATATTTGTTTTTTTGTTGACATATGTAGGTATTTTTCTTCGTATATGCAATTGTTTTTAAATATTTTGTCGACCTTTGAGTTTGTAAAATTCGTATTTCCAAGATTTTTCATATTTTGTCGAAACGAAAAATACGTATAMACTATTTCGCTTCAAAGAACGCAAGCAAAAATATTTTGCACGAAAAAAAATTATTTTAAGTAATTTTTGGGTAGATTTAAAACAAAATAATATTCATTTGACTCACCCTTTAATTCGTTCACGCAGCTACTGTTCAATTTATACATATGTATGTACATATACACACGAGTATCATACTCGCTCGCACCAAAATCTCACTGCTCTCATGCTCCCGGCCATTTCGTGCAACTGAAGGAAGCAGCGCAGCTAACAACCTAATTAGGCATTATTTTTTTGCACTTCTAAAACACTTTACGCTGGATAAACACATTTTCAATAGTAAATATTGCACTCATTAACTAATATTTATAAATTAGAGTTAATTTTAATACTTTCCACAGACAATATTATTAGTAATATGGYACTGCTTGGAAATCCACTCGAACCTGGTCACAATTAAAATAGGACTACAYATAAGAACTTCCTATGAACAGCTGTTGAAGGAAATTACTCTTTCTATTAGCTGGAAGTGGGCATCATAATGAACTTGGAGAAATAGTTAGGCAGCTTTTTGTATGCAGAAAACCAATGCTAAAAAGTATGCAACAAAAAGCATTACATAATGGAGCTTGTAAAAATATATGTATGTACATACATATAGAAATTTGCATAAATAAGGAAAAATAGATACAGATGAATTTGCCAACTAAGTATCAACGATATGAGCTATGTGTATACAGATGAAACTGTTTACTTTGAAGAAAATACTGAATTTTATAAAAAATCAATTAGCACGAAATTGCTCAGAAACATATCCCTAAGGCTGAAAAGTCTAAAATTATTATTTATGGCGAAAAGGGGCCGTGAGTGTTTGTGTGCTGTTCTCCTAATATAGCATTAAATGTAAATGTATGTTGATGAATGGCATGCCGCTAAAATGGGTCTTCTATCACGACMTTGATCCAAAATACACCAGTAGGCAGACACAGGCATGATTTCAGGTCAATTGAATTGAGATTATGGACTAGCCAACTCGATCTACTGATCTCAATCCCATTGAAACCGATTGTTTTTATCTAAAGAAATATAAGACCCGAAAACCACAAGCAGCTGTGTTTCAGGGTACATGGCGAACTACTRCTGTGCCCAAAAATATAAGGTGACATTTGAATTTAAACTGCATGCGTCGAAGCATTTGGAGAATTAGTTTTMTTTTTTTAGGTTGGTAGTACTATCAGTCACATTTGTGTCAAATTTCATCTCAAAATATTCATTAGTGTTTGAGATACGTGTCATTTTGTGAGCTGCTAAAAGTGAGTTTTTCGTTTTTTGCGATRTCGAAATTTGTTGAGCAGAGAATTTGCATTAAATGTTCATTTCACCAAAAACTCGTTCCGCAACCACCGTATTCACCTGATCTGGCGCCGTGCGACTTCTGGCTGTTCACCATGCTCAAAAGACCGCTCCGGGGACACCGTTTGTATACGACACTCAAGCCGCAGCGAAGACGGAACTGAAGGTCATCCCGGAAAGTGACCACAACCAGTGTTTCGAAGATTGGAAAATCCGTTGGCATAATGTACTACATCTAGTGGGGATTACTTTGAAGGGGATGAAATTGATTTGGAAGAATAAATAAAGAATTTTCAAAATAAATACAATGTCACCTTATATCAGAACAGGTGCGAGACATCTGTGGACTAAAAATAAAAGTCATACTACCAAATACTAAGTATAGGTTTAGACATATGCTGAAAAACATATAATATTTGAAAGATAATATAGGATTAGTTTCCCTAACGTATGCACTATTATATTAACGAAAAGCGTGGGTTTGTTATTTCCACTGATACTTATTTACCAAATTCATCTGTATCTATTTCACTCCATTTATGCAATTTGCTATATACACATATATATATTTTTGCAAACTTAATTTTGTAGTTATTTTATTGCATACTTTTAAGTGTTGGTTTTCTGCATATAAATAAGCTGCCTAACTGTTTCTCCAAGTTCATTATGATGCCCACTTCCAGCTAACAGWAAGAGTAATTTCCTTCAACAGCTGTTCATAGGAAGTTCTTATGTRTAGTCCTATTTTAATTGTGACCAGGTTCGAGYGAATTTCCATGCARTGCCATATTTCTAWTAATATTGTCTGTGAAAARTATTAAAAAGAACTSTAATTTATAAATATCAGTGAATAAGTGCAATGTTTTCTATTTAAAATTGTTTATCTCGTGTAAATTGTATTAGAAGTGCAAAAAATATTGTCTGCATATTTTGTTAGCWGCGCTGCTTCCTTCAGTTACACGAAATGGCCGAGAGAAGGAGGGTGGTGAGAGTTTGGTGAGAGCGTACATTTTTTACATATGTATTTACCTATCTATCCTCTGAATCAAATTAATATTATTTTGTTTTCATTTAATTTTTATGTGATAATACATACTTACATATGTATATGGGCCAAACCGCCCAAAATTCACATTTAACAATTTTTTCGTACAAAATATATTTGTTTTTGTTCTTTGAGGCAATATAGTGTATACGTATTTTTCATTTCGACACAATTTTAGAGTTTTGGAGTTATGAATTTTAAAGCATATTCGTTGAGTTTTGTAAATCTATTTTTTGATGCAATATTGTTTCGTGGAGTATTGAGATTGTGCATATTTTGTTTTGGAAGTTTCAAAAATTGCGCCAAGGCTGGGTTGTGAACCATCTCGGTGGCTACGTTATGAACCACCTGTTTTTAATGCTAAGCTTATATTAGAACTGTCGAATATCCTGAGATACTTTGAAACAGAATTTTTTAAATGTATTTTTATTATATTTTTATTACGTTTATATCTACTAATTTAATTTTTTTGTCATGTCTACTTTAAAATCTACC
The DNA here is from genome assembly GCF_001853355.1 of Bactrocera latifrons. Lineage (NCBI taxonomy): Eukaryota > Metazoa > Arthropoda > Insecta > Diptera > Tephritidae > Bactrocera > Bactrocera latifrons. The sequence continues at coordinate 85,209 of NW_017536819.1, read as the reverse complement.
TCCATGACGCTAAAACAGTCTGTCGAATCCAAAGAAATGAACTTTACTTTTTTACTAGTGCGTTGTTGGATGCAAGAAAAGACAATCTGTTGAGGAAAACAACCATACGAGCGACTACCGTAAATCCGTAGTATGTGGAGTCAAGATGATCACAGTGACCCGTCAGCGAAAAAGTCTTCGACCATTTCAAGTATATTTCTGTCGTAAGTGATGTTGTTTTGTTTAAATTCATCCACATTTCGGCGAACAATTTTTAAACTTTTTTAAATCGTTTTATATCTGCATGTTGTGAAATAGTTTTCACAGCTGGCACTTTTCTTTATCCATACATTTATACAATTATGAGTGCTGCACTTCTGTTTTTCTGATTTTTATAAGGATTTGACCGGTGTTTCTCAACCCTTAAATTTCTTAAGCCATAAATCAAATCAAAATTGGCCACAGAAGTTTAACTAACGATAAAAACACAACTCTGGGCAAATGAAAAAGTTTCATTTTATATTCAGCTTTCAGAAAGAAATTTGGCATTTTTCCAAATCTTCGTACCATAAAATGTTATAGATCAACAACAAAACCTGGTTCACAACCCAACCCTCTCCCCTACAGTTTTATGAACAATATTTACTATATATGCTAAATATAATAATGCGCTATGCGCTTCGGACATTTAGACGAGATATCTTCGGCGAAATAGGTCGTTTAATTCGAACTTCTAATTCATGTCTATGAATACCTTAAAAGCAAATACTTACAATTATTTATAATATCAAACTACCAACCAATTAAGGACATGAATCTAGTTATCAAGGATTTGGGGTCAGAGAAATATGAAAAGGGTTATCATTTAGAAGATAGAGTCATGTGTAGAAGTTCACTCAAGTGGGGAAAGTTCTCAGTGCGCCATTTACTTGTGGGTGGTCAGAAATGATTATTTTATATATTTTTCAAGCAAAACTTAATTATTATTTTGACAACCTTTTGCCAATATTGCTTCTTTATTTTAATATTTTAACATTTTGAGACAGTCTTTCAATTTTTATTTTGTCATAAAATATCTTCCATATTTTTGAGAGCAATTTATTGTTTTAAGCGTAAAGCTAAATCAATATACGCTATTTTGAGCATTATACATTTATATGCATATATATATATATATATTACATAAATATCCAAATGGAAAAGCCAATTTGCCAAAATGCTGCCACTTAAACCAACCCCAATCACTGACCAGACAATAAAACAAAAAACGGCAAATATTAGCTACTTTGCCTAATTTGACTGCCATAAAAGTGTAATCAGACGTAAAGAATTATTACGGAAAGCGAAAAACTAACAATGAATTCGGTTCGAATGCCGTCTTTTTCCGTCTTCGCCAAAGCCCACAACGCTGAGTAGGCAGCTTAAACGCACACGACTTCGTTCATCTTGTTAATATTTTACAAATCGTTTTAGCACTCCTTCTTCTCCTTTTCTTCTATCCATTATTATATTATTCGTTTACGAAATTTCACTTTTGTTTGTTGGATTTGATTGGGAGAGACACAAAAGAGCAACCCAGTTGCACACTCCTTTTTAAGCTTGTTCACTTCCAAAAAACATAATATCTCTACAAATTGTTGCTTTGATTTTCTGGCATTTATAGGTGCTGTACATTTCGCATTAACCTGCATGTCTGAAATCTTTGAAAGGCAATAAGAAGAGTTAAATAAATAATGAGAGTATACTGGAGAATATTAGTAAACAACAAAAGCTTTTATTATATCATATTATACAGCATTCTTTGCAATTCATTATTTCCATCTTTTGCTTTTATGCTTTCCACTGCAATAATTTTCTTTGTTTCTGCTATCTATGTTTTGTCAAAACCATTTATTTCCACTTCATATCCAACTCTGTTCTCTCGACCAGTCTGCTCTCTCTCCTTCTCGTAATTTATCGCCTAACCATTCTCTCCACCCAGCATTAAAATGTGTGTGTTCCTTAATGCTTACTTTCGGACTACTGGGTGCGCTATACTAAGAGAAGCCTCCGAGAAAGAAATACGCCTTAAGCGAGTCCACAATACGCGTTATATAGATACCGTTGTTGTGCAGAGTGAAGATCAGATTTCTCAATGACATCGATTGCTGTAAGAAAAGTGGAGAAAAATTAACCTGGGAATTAGAAAATTCTTAAAAAATTTTAAAGTTTTTCATAGGGCTCTATCGACTAATAAATATTAGTAGAGGCTTCAATGCAGACAAATGATGTTTTATCTAAAATATTATAAACAAAAGCCTACCTCAAAAATATAATTTAGACCGCTCCGGGGACACCGTTTTTATACGATTCAAGCCGCAGCGAAGACGGAACTGGAGGCCATCCCGGAAAGTGACTACAACCAGTGTTTCGAAGATTGGAAAATCTGTAGGCATAAGTGGATTGCATCGGGAGGGGATTACTTTGAAGGGGATGAAATTTATTTGGAAAAATAAATAAAGATCTTCCAAAATAAGTACAATGTCACCTTATTTTTTTGGCCCAGTATATATGTATAYAAACTATTCAAAAGCAGTGTAATGTATAGAAATGTGAGTTAAATATGGACAAGACAACTGAACATTTCGACATTTCAACAACCAAAGTGAAACCTTTATATACCCTATGCAAAAGGCATAATTAAAAAATACAAAAAAATTTCTCAAGCTAGGTGCAAAAAAATCCAAAAGTTATATTATTGTTTGGCAAATGAATATTTATCATATCAATATTGCATACTCAAACACCGACCAGCCCCATCACCTTATTAGTTGCCAACAACATTACCTTATCTCTTTCACAGATGCTACCGGTTAGCAATTTAGGATTTTGTTGTCGCTCAATTTTACTTTAACAGCGACCAGCATCAGAATCCCAAAGTCAAGAAACAGTCAGATTCCCGTCCCGTTCTTCTGAGGAGTGAAAATGTGCTGTCTGTCGAGTTGTCTTCGTTACTCGAATTCTATATGGATGCCTCTCTAAGCAGTTTACTTCCGTTTCCTCATAGAAAAATTGTATATTAGTAGCTTTGAAGTATATTTAGTTCAGAAAAGGGAAACAGAAAACGGAAACTCGTAATATGCTGGAACTTCGGCATCTACGCATCTTTAGATAGCGAGGATAATGTAAAACGTGTTCAAAGTCTTCTGTGGACTCCGTACACATAGAAAAATATTGAAAGATGTCATTTTGAAATTTGTTTGTTGCCTATGAAGCTCTCATATCCGCTTAATATTTGGATCAGGTGGAAATTCATCACAACAACACGGCTGCGTGTGGTTTTAATTATTAGGCAAAAAGTTGAAAACATATATTATATAAGAAAATAACACCATATGCTATATCAATACCAATATTAACACAAATCAGTTAGGTAACAAGTTAATAAAGCAATTTCGTCCCACTCACGAATGTTTCACTAAGAAATCGTTAACACTTAGTAGGAGTATAACGGAAGCATATGCATGTATATGCAAAGTAGTATGATGCCATTATGCATAAAATTCACATTTCATATTCACAATATTGATATTAAGAACTATAAAATATTTTGGTCACGTTTCCAGCTCAATTGCCAATTAGAAAAATTCCAATTCACTTTATAATACCTAGAAAGCTGCTGAACAACAACAAAGTAGGTATAATAAAAAGGTGCGTGTATACATAGAAGTTTTTTAAAAGGAGCCCGCCAAAGGACGAATATCCACAGCGGAAACCGCCAGGCAAACAACCGAAACGGAAGCTGATTTGTAAACCTATACAAGTGACGAACGGCACGAGGCAAGAAGCTGGCCTTCACGCGCAATGAAAACGGCAGCGAATATTAAGCGAACACATAGTAATTCGATAGAAATATAAGAAAATATAAATAAAAATAAAAAAAAAGATTGTAAACGAAAGTTGTGAAAAAGGTGAAAAACTGTTTGAGCCTTGACGAGCGCCAAAAGAATTCACCCATCAAATATTTTGCTCACGTTTCGCCGTCAAATTATTACCAAGAATTGTAAGTGTGCGTGTGTGTGTGTCGTTGAAGGCGTGTTTTGAGCGGCAAAGAAAAATACAATATTGTTTAAATTTCTTGCGGACGTGCGCGCGCCAAACTATTCAAAACAATTTGGAGTGAAAAAATTAAACAAAAAGGCATACCAAAAGCATTCAGCCCGAAGAAAGGTGCTATAAAGCGCCAGCCCATGTACCAAGAAAGTGGCCTGTGCTTCACGTAGTCAGAAAAAGAGTATGAGTGAAAGCGCAAACTTCTCAATAATAATTTAGATCGATTATTTTGACTCTCTAAACACAATTTTTTGCTTTCTACATATATTGTATCAATGTCTGTACTTACCTCCATTCTGCTGAGTATCTGCGCGAAGGCCGGTCGTTGTATATTATTCACGAATTTTCTAAACTTATCATCCGATTCGAGCTTATCGAAGAAAGTAGCGAGTATTTGATCCTGTGGCAAGATTTCCAAAATACTATCGACCAGACCATGCAAACCGTTGAGCTGTTCAGCTTTCTGCGTTATGGCCTCATCGAAATTGGAAACTGCTGTAGGTGCTTTTGTTGAAGTTACCGATAGTGCTTCTTCGAAGACGATTGCTGGCGATGTTGCGGTTGCTGAAGCATGTTGTTCCATGCGAGAGATTTCTGCAAATTACGATAAAAATAGTGCTAGCTGAGTACAATATTTTGTATAATTATGTATCTATCGTTTTGTGTCTGTAAAATGTATCGGTTTTAAATTGATTTAGAATGAGTTTTGAAGACTGTATATTTCTAAAGCTTAAAGTGTAAACAAAGAGATGGAGATAAGAAAGCTAACCAAACTATAAACTTTGGTTAACATATTTAAAAAAATTGCAGTTATGCCAATAAAAGCTTCCAAGATCTTATCTCAAACAATATTTATTATTTAAATAAGAGTTAGTAATATTTGGTTGAATCCAATATCTATCTTGCGAAGCTAATTCGCTTTTAGTTGCCCATGATCTAAAATTATTTTGATATACTTTTTTATATACTGTACTCTTCTAAGGGATTCTAGGGGAGACAAGAGAGATACACATATATATGTTCACACTATAATTATGTAAAAGAACTCTGCAACATAACCCCTATGGAAGGTATCGACATAAAATCATGCCAAAAATGTAAATTTTAATTGCTTCAACTTTAGTCAAGCGAAAGCTGGACAGTGAAGTAGAAATTGTTAACATGTTTCTACTTCATCCTCCTCCCTGCAATTTTGAAAAGTTGCGTACTCCAAAATATTTAGCCTTAGCGTGTATTTTGCCTACTGGACAACGTCAATGGACCGGTGTCCATCAATTAAAGAGCTCGGTATAAATTAAGTTGGGTTAGATAAATAGACTGATATTCGAGAAACCACGAACAATTTCACTTGGACTGCTAAAGACGCTTGTCCGTTGTGATGCCCAGAAGTCTTAAGTACGCATCAATGCTGGTTGCTGACAAGAGCTTGCTCAGCTCGGCGGAGGCCCACCAATTGAACACCAGCATGTTCTCATCCTAATGAGATTTGGTTAAGACTGTATGGTCAGGCACACAGGCAAGTACAATATGAAAATAGCGTAATGTCGCAGATAGCGAGGTCCAGCACTCCTTGAATACATAGTCCTTAGCTCACTGTCAGCGAGCTCAAGGCTTGTATAGCAGCTGTGCTTGAGGAGTGAATGCGTATCTCCCTAAATTAAACCACATTTTGTTGAGAAACAGTTGCTGCAACCTAAATACCTATTACTTCTGCTTGAAAGATACTTCAGTGGTTCGGCAGTCTGAAACGAAAGTGACTTTGATCTATTGGTGAAAGAGCTAACTGATCCTGCAGAAGCCACTTCGCCCTATCCACATTAAAGGTCTAAGTATCTTTTAAGTCTATAGGGTTTTTAAAATGGTCAGTTATTTTATTTAAAAAAAAATGTATTAGTTATTGTTTTTGAAGCCTAACCTTTTCAACCTCGAACATTTGATATACGTGAACCCGAAAGGAGAAATAACGCCGCGATATAAAAATGGAGCCCAATTCCTGCTTAATGTGGTTTGATTAGAGAAGAAGTAGAAATTCCGAAACTCGAAAATCTTCACTGGAGCAGAATATTTAATCTCCAACATTCAGTTAGTTTGTTAAATTAAAGTCGGATATCGAACTTAAAGAATTTTAGCAGAAATATTTCCGCTTCGAGGCCATCAATTTGCTTGTAATCATTTTTGAAAAGGATTATACTTGAAATAAATATATACTGACACACACACAAGCGAATTAAAAATGGTGATTGGTAGGCGCAATAATAGTCYTGCCCGTCTGGCTATTTTATCAAGTGCACGCTCGTACGCGTTTTGCGCTAAAATAATTCAGGTCATGACCGGATCACATTACAGTGCCACGAGCACACATAGCGGCTACATTGCATTGTTGTACGCGCTGCAGACAGAAATCCACTCGAACGAATGAAGCGAATGCATGTACGCGCAATTATATAAGTACCGTAACTGCAGTCAGACCCAGACCCAGACCCGTATATGTACGAGTGCATGCATTCTGGCTCAATGCGAGCTGAGTACATGAACCATGACATTGAAAACAACTCAAATAAAACCATTGAAATGAGTACAGACGCGCGGTTATCGCATTGCGCTGCATGTCAGAGAGACGGACAAGGACTCTTGTGAGCACATATTACTTTTAGACAGTTAATTTACGTGATATACCTTTGGAAGGTTATGAAAATTATTTTTGCGAGCATTTAAAGCTCATAATTGAATATATAGAAGCTATGAGAGCGACAGTGGCCCGCACGTGATGTCTGCTTTTAGGCGCTTAGCGTGCCGTTGATAACTTAACTTTGAGCAGACGGTCAAAGCGCGCACCTGAGCTGGATAAAAAGTGTTGTTTTAAAATATTATGCAGAAATTTTACAGAATTTCCGCACTTTTGTCTATTTGGGGATGCCTCTAACCCAAATCATCAAAAAATTAGTCCTACCCACACTCACCATTCACCGCGAGCACAGCTGCACTGTTATGCTTAGCCGTCAGCTGGCGCTGCTGTTCTAACTCACTGTTCCCGAAACCGAGCGCATCCGAGTCCTCCACGCTGCGCGCATTCACCGCCACCTTAGTCAAATTCGCAATGGACGAGACGAATTTCAACACATCAAAGCCGCTCACATTTAGATATTGCAAAAAGGCGCCCACTTCCGGTGAGKCGACAATATGCTGACGCAGCGCAATAAAATCGGGTCCGCTCAGATAGGCGTAGGCGCGACGCACTTCCGCATCGTTATTATAATAATTGGTGGCAATCGATTTGACCTCTTCGGTCGGTATTAATGAAATGAAATCACTCATATCAATTGGCGGCACCGGTTGTGGCACAGTGTGTGGCCCATCTGCCAGACGCAACAATACACCGTGGAGGAGCACGCCGTCGGCAATAATTTCATCGGCTGCTGCCGCATTAACGGCATCCACATCGGTGGTTTTGATATCGAGCGCGTGGCCCACCTCATCTGCCGCTTCGCTGTCGCTGTCCGAGCTGAACGGTTCCTGTTGGTAGGAACTACCCAACGCTGTGGAATCGGACGGATCACCTATAGCGGGTGCCGCGGCGGCAGCAGAGACTATTGAATCTTCACGCGCGGCAGCTGAGGACAACAATTCGCTCTGTTGTTGATAAGTCTCGTAGGGATGATTTGATTTGCGCTGTTGTTGTTGGTAATCTGTTTGTTTTGGTTTCGTCTCTAGCAGTATTAAATCATCCAATGTGTCCAACACTGACTCATTAGCCACATTAGTTGGTTGTTGTTCGTTGTCATTTGTTGTTGCTGTGCTATTCTGGCATAACTCGTGGAGTCCCTGTCGCGTRCAACGTACAATTTCTTTCACAACAATCAGTTCGGTGCCGTCGGTGGTGTAACCGCTGCTAGGTCGACAGTGCAACGCTTGAGGGAATAGGGTCAGCAGTAGGTGGAACAATATGCAGGTTGTGGTACCGCTGGAACTTCGAGACAGTTGCGCAAACATTTTTGTTTTTGTGTCTTGTTGATATTGTTTTGGGAGAGGAATTTTGGTTTTGCGGATGAACCGATTTATATACTTTTTCAGTCTATAGCAATTTTTATAGGTTASAAAAGTTTACATTTCGTTAAATTCCATTCGTTGTTAGCCTTTCCATTTGCTTATTTCATCGTTTATAAAATATTTTTTCTTTATATTTTTCAATCTGGTTTGTGAAAAATTATTGAGTCCAAAAAATTAAAATTTTTTTTTTTTTTGAAAATTTCACAAAATATTTTTCACTTTTCGTTTTCAATATTTTTGTTTTTTTCACCTACAAAATCGCTCACTCAAATATTTTCACTCCCCACAAAATATTTCTTCTTTTTACTTTATTCTCTGCCTCTCATGGCAGAGGTTTCACTGTTGGCAACACTTAATTTAAATACAATATTAATTCGCCTTGTAAATTTAAAATAATATTTCCTTCAATCTTTTATTCTTGTACTATTTTRTTTAGCTTTTTATCCGCTCACTCGCTTTGAAGTCTTTTGCAACATCCGCTACTCGACCGCCACTCTCATTTGTTGCTGCTATGATACTGTCGCTTATTGTCAATTTCGTAGCCTTTCATCGTTGACTTCCACGGAGCGCTTCAATTTAAATTTATTACAACAATCATCATTTATTTAGTTAAATTTAATTTAGTTGCATAGTGAATTCACAATATAACTAATACAATTTGTAATGAATGGAAAATGGCGCAATTGCCTTCCGGTTGTGACCGCTCTGAACTCGCAAAACGTTGATTATTTACTAAAAGTTTGCTTTAAGTTGTCTTTTATATATTAAGTAACTGTAGTTTGTAATATCAATAATATAACATCTCATTGAAGTTAGTTAAGGAAAAGTCTTTCATTTATACTGCAGTTTTCCTTTACATTTATTTTTCTGCTCAGTGTATTCATCGGCATATAGAAACTCAAACTAAAGCCCAAGAGAAATGGTTGAGAATTCCTATAACAAGTAAAATAATTCAATAAACCTAATTTTCTTTTGCTTTCGATTTCATAACTGATGAACAAAAATCCCAAATTTGAATATCAGTTTTTAGTGTAGTAAAACTTTGGCCATTGGCGATTGATGCTTAGAAGTTTGGAAGCAAAAATAAGGTACACCGGGCCAAACCTGAAAAATACGGTATATAAGACAGCAAGTCTTTTTCTAATTAGACTATTTTGTCTGTTGCATGAAGTCTGGAGCATATTCAATGGATGGGTCCGGTTCTTCGTCTATTTATTGTTCCCTGGTTGRTAAAGTACTAAACAGACGTCGCACACTGATGGGAAGTATTATCATGATTGATTCAAAATGAACATTTTCCTAACGTTATTCTCCGTTTTCAGAACACTTGAGCGTGAATCATTATAAACTTATGAGTTATCAAACTATAATTTTATAAGTTGTCAAAACCATTTTCTGCCAGTCGCTATAGAATWAACAGAGCCACCATACACAGTAGCCATTTTTTTTATTTTCATTGCGGAGTTTTAGCGGAATGTTTTACTATATGTCCACTTTTCTAAAAACAGCGAACATTCTTTTTTCCACAAATACTTTTTTAGTTCTTTAGTATTGTCACCAAAGTTCTCAATCAGACAACTGCATATGGCAGATAGCTGCCATAGAGCTGACCGAATAAGGTCAAGTCCATGTATAGAAAGCTATTTTATGTATTTGCTACAAACTCCGAATATATTATTCAGGTCAGACCATTATAGCATAAAGCTAACATACAAAAGGACCGATTAAAACGAGTGTAAACATTTTTTATACCCATCATGCATTAAATGCAGCTGTGAAGGATATTATAACCTCCGATCAGTGGAACTTATCGTTTTTCTCCAATTGGAGAAGAAGAGTAACCAAGTTCTTTCCAACGGAGTGCAGGTCTTTCTCTTCAAAGAACCATAAATAAGTCTTTCGCAGAAACTTTCTCTCAAAAACTCATAACGCCGACTCAATAGATGTTGTCATCGTCCATGCCTCTGCACGATATAGCAGAACGGAGATGATTAATGACTTATAGAGTTTGTTTTTTGTTCGTTGAGAGAGGACTTTACTTCTCAATTTTCTACTTATTTCGAAGTAACAGCTGCTGGCATGAGTT
>NW_017536819.1:49733-74308 GCF_001853355.1 Bactrocera latifrons | reverse complement strand
TATCCATTTTTCATTCTTATATATACATACATAATTATATTCAGATATTATAAGTATTTCTCCACAAATGAATATTCCTAAAAAGTTGAAAATAAAGGCATTGCATTTCCTAAAATACATATGTATATATGTATGTCTACACACCACAACTACGTAAATCATATGCTTATGGAAAATTCAAATTGAAAAGTATAAAATTAAAATGCATTGCCGACAGCTAAATAAATATTTAAGCATTTCAGATAGGCTATTTAGTTATGGTCTGATTTATATTTGTTTTCCTATGTGTCTGTCACACGAGTGGACTAATATAAACTAGCAAACTATATTTATTATATACCCACCTATGCACCCGCCTGTGTATGTGTGTATTTAAGTATGATATTGGCAAATACTATGCATAAACAATTTCGTAAATGCTCCGCACAAAATGAAAATGTGGAAATTTCCAAAAATCCATTAAACAAATATTGTTGTTATTTTGTTGAAATGTTGCTGCTCACACGTAATTGTTTATTAAATAAAGCATTCATAACTATGCATACATAAGTATTACTACATATATGTAGTTCACAGTGTGCGACTGCGTGTTTGTGTGTGTGGGTGGAGGCATTGTGGCAAATACGTATACGAATAATTTTATTCAATTGCCTGCAGTTTGGTGCTTTCACACAGCAAAAAATTATAATAATACTGCGCAAACATATGTATGCACGTACACACATAAGAGCTGGTGGGTAAATAAATAAATTTATGCATTTATACGCATGTGTCTGTGTSTGTGGGTATGAATGTCGCATAATCAATTGACTGCACTCATATAACGTAATGTTGTTGATGTATGGATGTGTGACTGCTTATGACAATATTATAATACACGTATGGTTTCAATATAAACATATGTATATACAGGGTGGTCCGAATTATGAAATTAGACAATAATTACTATGCCAAAATTTCTATGTCTCCAAGAACCAGTCTTAAGAAATAAAGGAATTTTTTTCATAGAAATTTTAAAATAAAATAATTTCTACATGTTAAAATATGAAAAAAACCAAAAACGTCTAAGCTTTAATACCCTTCCCAAATACAAATGATTTGATACAAGAACCTCGATTTGCTGGGTCAATTTACATGGCAGATACCTATAAGCTATAGTAGTACGATCTATATAACTTCCGGGTATATTGTAGAGTTGCTTCAGACAATAACCCATGTCGAATTGAAGTGAAGATAGCGTAGGTTGTTCATTGGAGACCAAAATGTGGGTAAAATTCCACAAATATCAGATCTGAGAGGCTAGTTCGCATACATATAGACAGACAGATAGACGACCATAGCTAAATCGACACAGCGAATAAAGGGTAAAGAGTTTTTCAATAAGAACAAAAGTATTTTTTAATTAAAAAAAAAACCACTTTCGGTATCATTAAAATTCTTTATTCTTGTGAAAGTACATTTGATACGCTATGTATGGACTTCGACTTCTTTTGCATGGCCATTGCGGGCACGTTTGCAAAAGTCCAGATGCTGAACCCAATTTTCGACGGTTTTCAATCATACATCGGCCGATACTGACGCAATTTCACGTTCCACATCCGTACGAAGTTCATTAATCGTCGCTGGCTTGTTGGCATAGACCATTGTTCATAGACCATAGACCATAAATAATACCATAGACCATAGAAATAGTCTAACGGCATCAAATCGCACGACCGAGGCGGCCAATTGAGCGGGCCATTTAATAAGGTACCAATTCGGGCCAAAAACATTCGGTTATCATTGAATGGTAGCGATTCTCATCACAGTAACGTGCTGGTCTTGATCATCACGGAAGAAGCAAACGGCTCAATGACGCCGCCGGCATATAAACCGCGGCAAATCGTAATTCTTCCGTGTTGTAATGGCGACTTATCGATATCCCAAACTGTTTTTGAGCCGTCGCTTTCTTTCGGGTGACATCTTCAGTGTCACGCTCTATCTTAAGCTACTTGAATAAAAATTTAAAAAGAAAAACAAGAAAATAATTCATAAGACAAACAATAAAAGATAAATTTTGAAATTATTATTATGTATAACAGCCACATGTTGAGAATCCCTAACTAATTCACGGTATAAATTTTGACCCCCTAAAAATTCGGACCACCCCTGATCAAAAGGGTTAACAGTATATAAGTCTTTTTGAAAAGCTTAATACACCCTGTTCAGTGTATGTACTGGTACATAAAAAAAAGATATAAATGAAATGGTCAAAACTTTGGGATATAGTAGATTACAAAAGCTTGTGACGTTCAGGTTTGAAAACAATTCGGGGATGTGAATTAACACTTTAATGAGAGTCACCCTGTCGGAGGAGTTATGCATTATTTTGTAGTTACTGCACCTCGTCAACAACTGCAGGCAAATTTTTTTTCTTTTTTTTTTGTCAGTCCTACCAGGTTTATCAGCATAGACCTCTAACTTGGGGGTTACACCACAAAACTAGTTCAACGAAGTCAAATCACATGACCTAATTGACTTAAGTATTTCTTAATAAGATTTTTTCATTAAAAATTGGGCCAAAAGAATTTAGCCACTATATATGTACATGTGTACGTTATTTACAATGTTATTCCGAAATCATTTCATCTTCATTTTCATTTTGAAAAAAAATATGGGCCAACTATTTCTTTTTTGGTGGGAAGGTAGCCTAGAAAATCTCTCCATACATGTTCAGGGTACCCTTCAAGCCAGAAGTACGTCCCATAACTTAAGACAATTTAACAGTATTAGTGTAAATGTAAGATTTCCGCAAATATTCAGAATTTTAAAAATAGACTTCCAGGATTTTCAAACGTTGTTACTCTGTCAGACAGATTTACAACCAGGCATTTCAGTAATTATCATCACCAAGGCAGCCGTTTGCGATATTACATAGATGTTCGTACTTCTTTATGCCTTCTCTTTGATCACTTGAGACTTCTCCGATCCTCTCTGTTAAAAATTTAACTTTCTAAGAGGACGTGGAATTGCGAATTCACTTCGCCAAAAGATTTGTCGAAAAAGTTCGACGAGTTCGAGAAAAAATACATTCTTCATAATTCTAAGGATTTTTGAAGTATCTTTCTTGAGGTATAATTTTGATATTTTATCTTGACTATCAGCAGGGAAGAACTGTCGCTATCAAAACGGCATCGACCAGCCTGTCATCATATTATACTCACTGTAAATACACGAAAACTTTATTTTTTATTTCGCTTACGACTATGTGTCATATGGCTTCGCGTCCATTCATGAACTTCAACACCTTCGCTCTTCGCGTGCGAGTGTGTGCTCGTATGTATATGTGAGGTGTTTTCGAATTTTGTTCATCATACGATATACATATGTAGAGTATATTAATGGGATAATGTGATAAATCACGGTAACAACGCAACAATAAATATTCACTGTGATATTAAAATAAATGAAATTTCATCACATTATGCCGCATAGGCGACAATAATAAAACAACAACAAGCGTCACTACAATAAATAAACATATGTAAACGAGTGTGATATTCATAGGCATACGAATTAACGAGTCTGCGAACAATATTTTAACACTTTACTTTGAATGAGTCGAGTAATTTGATAAAATAGTTGCACTTAATGCAACTACATATGCAAAGTTCTTTCGCAAACAATTATAATTAAATTTTTTTTCGACGGGTTTTTTCCTCAGTATTTGAGGAATGGTSAATAACTGATCTGTTGTTGATTTTCCAGGCCAGAAMTCATACTGATAAATTMCAATCTATTTGTTGACGGGGGGCTTTAATATTTCACATAGTACGCTCGATGGAACCTTAAACGCGATGTTGAGGTTATCCGACGGTAGTTGGCGTAGATTGTGGGGTGTCGCTTTCTACGGATTGGATAATTGTTGGTATGCTTTCGTCTGTCCATATTCTATATTTGATTAGTTCGGCCGTCAATCCATCGACACCCGCCACTTTGTTGTTCTTCAGACTGGTTATTTCTATTCGAACTTTTTCATGATTGGGCAATGGAACGACTATATCCTAGTGTTATGCTTTTACTGCCAATGTATATTCCGTCTACATGATTGATCTAGTAGGCGGCTTTTCGATCCGGAGACAATCAGATAGCTTGATGAATTTTGCTATCCTGGAATCTAGTACTACAGAAAGCAATATTTCGGGTCCTGATGAAGTCGATCAGTTTCAACCTCATTTGGGTATATTTCATCATGGAAGATGAATTTATCGACCATTGTTCCAAAGTGACCTTCTTTGCACACCCTGGTGTTAAAGATGCCAAGCACAGGTCACATCGTCGTTCTCCTCCGTCGAGGCGTGGGCGCAAATCAGCGATATGGTGAAGAACTTCGATTTGAYGCAGTTCTTGGCTAGACTTTCACCCACCAGGCTGAATGCCAAGACTCGGCGAAGGAGTCTCTCTTTCATCACGWATCCTCAACCGAATTGGCGTTCCATTATGTGGCTAGTAAGCGCCACAAGGACCTACTCGCCTCAATCCTTGTACCGTYCATTGCATTTCTTGAACGGCGGTGATGTCAGCCTTTATTTCCACRAGGACATCAACCAGCTGGGCAGCGGCMCKKTCCCATTTAAGGGACCGGACATKCCAGGTGCATGCCCTTAATTCACAATCCTTATTTCGTTTGCTGCGGTCGTCATTAAAACGGGAAGTTTCTCATTCGAAAGTATTRTTTCCTTTTTATTTAGTTCGTTTTTTACATGATGGGTCCCAAACACAGCACACAACCCTGGGGTGGGTTGGATCGTCTTTTCACTTAAGCTCGCCTTTAAACGAATGTTCTTTGGCTAYCCAGAGGATACTTGCTCTAAGACCGGAAGTTGTGAGCCGCTGAGCCATATGTAAAAGAATCGTCTCTGGTCTCTCCCAAATGAATGGCGCTCAGAGAATTTTGCTCAGTTGCGTGAACTTCTACACATGGCTCCATCTTCCATCATCAGATTGTAGCACTACGCTTGCAAAATAAAATTAAAATATAAAAGTCAACCAACCACTTACTATATAATGATTATATTTTTCAARGTTCTAAATGCTTTACAAATAGCTGATAGCAAACAGTTGTGTTATTTGTCATTAAAAGCTTCCATCTCATGCATATATGAGAAACCCTTTCGAACCCGTTTAAAAGAATGTGAAACAATTTGTGTGTGCAATAATCTAATAAACTCGATTGAAAACATTTGTTTGGGCACTAAAATATTGATCGACAAGAATGAAGGTAGCGAGTTCATTAAAATTCTTTAAAAACCACATTACAACTAAAGAAAATTTGCAAAGGAATTTTTTCAAACATTCCTTAAGCGCTCAAATTTTCCTCGTACCTTCTTCGCATGATACATAAGTCATATGTTATGTAAGTATGTGCGTATGTGCGTATGTGCGTATACATGTATGCATACATATCTACTGGGAGCGACCGCGATGTCAAAAATAGAACTTATTGGAAACCATTGAAAAAACTTCTTCGTTAAGTTCTGCAGAAAAAGTTGGAATACATTGCTGTTATTATAATTTTCGTAGCACACTATCTTTATTTTAGCAACTTGGCGAGTCAATTTTCTTACACACATGTGCCCCATAGTCGCTGGTAGCCATCCCTCTTTATATATGTTTGCATATGTATGTATTTGCTTCAGCTCCTSAGCATYATAAGCACTTAAAAATTAATTTACCGCTGCTGGACGACACTCACCTTATGCTTCCACAGTATTATGTTGTCTACATGTATGTGTGTGCATGTGTACTCAAATAGTTTGCATAGTTTGCTGGCAGCATTCGTTGACTTTACAATGCCACTTTTACCAACAAAATGCATAATTCAAAGTAGTTCTTCTGACTTGAGCTGTTATGTCGCCTGGCATTTGCGACACCTGCTCATAAGGGCTTTTGGTGGAAACTCAAGTTTTACATCTTTAAATTACAATGTAAGGGAAAAGCTGTTGTGCTGCACACCGCTACCTGTCCATATATTTATCRTTATTATTGTAAAGTACTCAATTTTCAACCATAATGGGAGAGGAGACTTTTTGCTACTATGTATTTTTAAATAAATTTATAAAAAATTCTCAGCTCTACCTTTTTTAATGTATTTACCATTAAACGGTTAGTATACGGTAAGTATGGCAAACTGAGATTGGCCGAATTTAGTTTCCATTGGTCGAGTAAGTCCCGAAACCGCTTGTAGAAATCCCAGAGGTGATCGAGTTACTGACGCCCAGAGCATACTAAAATTATGGGCAGAATACTTCTCCAACCTGCTAATTGGCAATGGGAGCATAACACCGGGAAATGGGGAACCCGATTCAGCAATCGACGACGATGGTATAGATGTTGATGGTGATGACCCAACTATGATGTGGTTCGAATAGCAATTACCCACATGAAAAACAACAAAGCGACGGGTGCCGACGGATTGCAGCAACTTTAGAATATAGTCGGACGAAAGCATGTCCGACGGCTGGAATTTAAGTGCGCTCTGCCCACTCCACATAAAGAGAGACTCTTGGCAACAGGTGCTACTTCGGACTAAAAAAGTCCTCTCTCGATGAACAAAGGCCAAACTCTATAACCACATATATGACAACATCTGATAAATCGACGTTACAAATTTTCGAGGGAAAGGTTCTAGGAGAGATTTATGGTCTTGTTGAGCTTGTTGAGATGTACGACGGCATTGACACAGTTCAGCGAATTAAAAGACAGCGACTACGCTGGCTAGGTCATGTTGTTCGAATGGACGAAAACACTTCAGCTCTGAAAATATTCGAACCTATACCTGCCGAGGAAGACGAAAACCTGCACTCTGTTATAGAGATCAGGTGAAGAAGGACCTGGCTGCACTTGGTATCTCCAATTGGCGCCAAATTTCAAAAAATACAGGCTGGGCCGTTGTTGTAACTCGGCTGTAACTCGTAAGCAGTCTCTACGTCAGTAAAAGATAAGAAGTCATGGGATATGGATTTTCACGAAATGGTGAAATTTCGTATCGTCTTGAGTGTGAAATTTAATGTCACTGAAGGGTGTTAAAGAATTTTTGGTACGAAAAATTTTCGAAAGATCTCTTTCCACAAAAAAAAAAAAAATCAAATTGATCATATTCTCCTTTAAGTATTTTTGACATAGTTCGATCTTAAGTGTCATCGATTATCCAATACATACTCTGAGATTTGAACCCAACAAAGCTGTTCGAGAGCCCATGCCAAGAATTAAGAAAACAATCATCATCAATGCAGGAAGCACTCATACGGAGCCCAACTCTCAATGAAGTGTCCATTATGTACGTTGTTTTTCACATTTGGATTTCCTGAACTAACCRCAGTCCATTTCCAATATACTTCTTCTAAATCAAGCGGATCATCAATRTCAACAGTAATGACCACATCATCAATGTATATGAAAAATTAAAAGTTTACTCACTTTCTTTATGAAAAATAATCGAAACCGAAAATGTCATTGCAAAGCCAAGGCATAGAACACAACTCCAAAAAGTGTACCACCTTCTCGCAAGTGCGCGTAAACCAGTGGAAGAGAGTGAGCAGCAAAAGCAAAGCAAGTAACTTCACTAATTTTACTTGCAAAGTTCAGGCATTAACATTACCGCAAATTAGCAAAAGTTTCCACAGCCATGTTGCCAACGACCCGACGKGCCAACCAGCCAACCTGATGCCCGCAGAGTTACTCAGCGTGAACTAGCTCTAATAACGACACACATACACATATTCATATGTACATATACATATATACTAGATATAATGAAAAGCCTTTTTTGTTGTCGTTTGTAGTCGCTGGGTCTGTTCTTGTGCTCACAGTTGATTTTATTTGCTCTTTCCACAACTTCTTACTTGTTTCTTTGTTGCTGCCATAAATTATGTTGTCTTAACTGTAAAACGTAAAATTGTTTTGGTAACAAGTTTTTTGGCCAATCTTTTTCATTGCCAACAAAACTTGGACGAGGCTGCTATTTAACTCCAGCTGCGCCAGAATGGCARTAACTACTGGCCGTTTGTCGCCGAGTTGCAGCTGTTCCCATAGTTATGTGACATTTAGGATGCTTGCAGGCAAATTAAAGCAGAGTTTATTGATACTTATTTTGGGTGTAAATATTTACAGGTGCATTTTTGGAAATTTCGTTTGATTTGATGTATAAAATGGGACCAATTCTTGAAATGAGATTTCTGTACCATATTTTTTGACATTTGTTGAATAAGTTTTCATTTTTATTGGAGACAAATTCGAAATTACTTATAGGTACCTCGTCTTCGTGGGAACTCTACTTAATAAAAAAATTTTCTTTTACTTGATTTCAAATAGAGCAGGACACCAGGGGAAAAATGGAGCAGCTCTACCCTAATGAYCCTAACTGATCTATGCGTGGMTKATTGGCCTACCAGATTAACTTAACCTAACCTTATCTCAAATAGACGATATCGTAGAATTTGAATTRAAACCGACAACTACGTCGGAATAACCTTTACATTCGTGGCAAAGTACCAATGGTGCCCAATTMTTTTCCTTATTTACTAGCGTAAACACCGCTTACACGGTTATAGCCGAGTTCACAGCCTTTTTTCTTTGCGCTATTTATTTCATCTAATCTCTTTAACGGAGTGGAGKTATTTGCTTCCTCTACTTCTACCGGCGGGTCCTAAATAGAAAACCTTCACAGCTGGAGGGTTTTCATCCATTCGGAGCACAAGGCATAGCCAGCGCAGCTGCTGTCTCTTAATTCGCTGAACTATGTCAATATCGCCGTAYATTTCGTACAGCTCGTYATTGTACCGACTTCGAAAAGAACYATAAACCTTTCATAAAAKTTTTCTTTYCAACACSTCTAAGACCGACTCATCAACMTYCRCACCATATAGCAGGTCTTCGTTCGTCGGGAGAGGACTTTGGACTAAGTGGTACAAAGAAGCACTTGTTGGCATTCGACTCTGTTTGGCACAGCGGCCTCTTGTACAAAATGATGCTCTTGAAATTTCCTTTAGTTTATATTAAAATAAAATAAAAAGTTTTTTGGACAAACCGATCATTTACAGTCCACCTGCGCGAAGCGCAGTCTCGCAAAGTTGACATCAATGCTGGCTGTCCCTACGGTTCGTGTCTGTCTCCATTGTTGTACTCGTATAACATTTTTACTTCTGATTTCCCACCTGTAAGTAAGAGTACAGCTTATATTTTCGCGGACGATACCGCAGTACTCAGCTCAGGCTTCATGGCAGCTGATATCACAAATTCACTCCAAGAGGACTTTAATATTATTGTCTCTTATTTTAACAAATGGAAAGTACTGGTTAGTACTGATAAGACTCAAGCAATTTTTTTTCACGAGGAAGCGTAAAAGCATCTATCTCCCAACAAGTCATATTTCACTTAACTCTTTCGATGTCAACTGGGAAAAGGCTAATAGATATTTAGGTGTGATTCTAGACCTTAGACTGATCTTTAAAGACCACGTGCTTTACATCATTAAAAAAACTAACGTACWAAATCGGTCGTTATACCCATTTATAAACAGTAGATCAGAGCTTAGTATAACCAACAAAATGTATCTATTCAGGTCTATTTTCCAGGCTGTAGGTTTTTATGGGGCACCAGCGTGGGCCGATATTGCGAACTCCCACATCTACAAACTTCAAGCCCTAAATAAAGTATTTAAAATAATTTTCAACCTACCATGGCAYTTTTCTACCTYGGAWTTACATGACAAAGCTAATGTTGAATTAGTCGCAGATAGAATATCCCACTAAATAGAAGGTTTAAGGTTAATTTTTAAGTAGAAAAGGAAAAATCGCCTTTACTTTTMATTTATATACTTTAGTCACTGYAAATRCATATATTTATATTATAAGTAGWAGTGAAATAMATTTGAATTTGAACAYAAAAGGTTGTAGCTTCCCTATCTAGCTTTGCAGCTCGTATTATTTTCYCCAGCAATGAAGAAGTCACACAATAAATTTGTGTGTAACCTCGATTGGCATCGAACGACTTGGAGAGGTGCTTTCCGATCGTGACGGAGCTTTTGGGGTTGGTCAATGTCAGCTTACAAAGCCATTTCAGCTTTGCGGTTATACTAAGATCAGACATAGTGACATAGCGGCAGTTCCTTTCCATACTGTTGAAGGCAGATTTAAAATTGACGATTAGGTGAAGGGTGTCTATCTTCCTTTCATGGCTATTCTCCAAGATTTGTCACATGGTAAAAATCGGGTCGATAGGCCGAAAGCTATGTTGATAAGATCCAATCAGTTTGTTGACGGTGGGCTTCAGKCTTGAGCAATATTTATGTACGTTGYGATGAAGAAAATAGCCTCACRTSTTGTTATGTSWGAMAATGTTCTTAAATATAATGAGGCCGTAAGTGGTTGTCGGATATATGTTTATTTCGAGGCCGCAGTGTAATTCCGTCTGGCTTTCGAACAAGTACGAACAAACGAGTAGTTGATAAAATGTAGCCATAAAGAAATTTCTGAAGGCCTTAAGGATTTGAAACATTGCTAAGATCATATGCAATAGCCCCGAAGAAAAACACGCATGCRTTTCCTAACGACAGGTTACAACTTCTTRGCGTCACATGGGAGCCGTATAGGCATTAGTAAGGACGAAACAGGAAAATAGGCATGAGAGAGATGATGCTATCTAGAGCTCAAAATTAGAAATGAAATCTCTCTCAAAAATTGTTGACGTCCTGAATAATGACTAGTTCATGCGTTACAGCCGGCCAATATACTTAAGCTAACCCTAAACGATTAATCCTTAATCAATATGTTATTCAATACTATCTGATTCACACATACACATAGTCTCGAACTTTAGCTAACTTTACAGCATAACAGAMTCTTAAGGTGTCTTTAAATCATGTGATGAGACTTAAGCTCTCCAATCAAAAAAGCCAATTGCTACCGCTGCGATTACCTTTAATGTAATGTAGTTTTATATACAAACAGACATAGCTACATTCCCACAGCTCAGCTCGGAAACTTATACTTTACTTACCCACTAACCATACATACACGTACATATTTACATACAAACATTCATTTAACGGAATATGATTGGTATGGTTACTTTCGCTTTCCCACAACGCAATCACTTCGCTGACGATAAGGCATTCCGATTCCTTTCAAWGCGGCGCATCGCAGCGCATCCTTCGTATATTAGCCCCACCTGCTCGTCGCCAATTTCACTTTGCTTTGTTACGCGATGAGCATAAGTAGGCGGAAATGTGTCAAACGGTGATACATTGCAAGCTGTTTGTGGCGCTGCAGGGGGTGTGCAGGGCGGTTGTGCGCGCGGTTTGCTGTTACTTTCGTTGTCTTTGTCACATTGTCTCGTAACAACTTCATGACTGATGATAGAAAATGGCGATTAGATTGCCAGCTGCTGCTGTCCACCAGCTCCGTCGTCATCAGAAGCAATATCAGCAGCAAAGCAATTCAGGCACCAGCAAACACAGCCGCCACCAGTAGCGCAGCAACCACATACATTTGTACAATTACAACTACTACAACAACTGCAACGAACTATCGCGGTGAGCGAAGCAACTGAGATTGTGTGGTTATGGCGGTTATGATGTTCCTATTGCTGTTGTTGTTGTTCATGTTACTTGGTGCGCAGTTCATGTAAATGTTGATGAGATGAAATCTGGCAGATGACTCAGATGTTAATATGATTGTATAGGTTTGTGTGTGTATTGGTAAGAGAACCCTTCTAGGACTCGACTGATTTCTTTTGTTATGGGAAGTGTTTAATTCACTGACTTTGATTTTTTTGACACTGCAGCTTTCAGTTAATGTAGTACAAGATATCGTCGAAGAAACCCCCCAAGTCCAACTTTATTTAACAACTAAGGATTATGCCAAGTACCTGAGAATAGCTTTGGACAGCAAACTGACGTGGAAACTCAATGTGGAAGAGACGTTGAAAAAGGCCAGTGATACTCTCTACCGTCAACATGGAGCCCATCTATCACCGGTCCTCTTACATTGCTGTTACACAGCTTTAGTCAAGCCAATCTTGCTTTACGGTGCTTYGGTGTGGTGGACCGGATGAAAAATGTCTGATTAAGTCGGTGCCGGAAGCTATTGCGCTGAACTAGATCTCGGACGACCCTTCAAGTTCCAGGAATACGACAGTTTCTTCCAGGCAGAAGTATTGGCGGTCTGGAAGGCTGCTGAGRTAGCTAATAACGCAGGAARAAAWTTTCRAAAACATCAGGATGAGAAGGAATACGTTAGAAGCGTGCAGGATCACCAATATCATGTGCMAGAGCCCTGAAGAAAAATACGCATGCTTTTTATTATACGGTCTCGTAAGAGCTGGAAAACGGTATTTGGTCTTGAAGTTCTTCCCATGCTTCCGTCCAGCCTTAGTTGACGTCCTCTATAACGAAAAGTTTTAGATTAAACTTAACCTCAATCTGACGTTATAAAGGACCAATTGGTCTATATAAATATTACATGATGTAACAGAAAGTATAACTTACCCTAACCTATGAATGGTTCAATCAAGCGTCGTTGACTTTATGGTAGAAAAAAAAAAAACAAGTAACGAAAGACTAAGTTCGGGTATAACCAACATCTTAAATTCTTAAAACTTGCAGGAAATAAAGTCCGAGAAATTGCTTCAGGAAAATACGTATTTTTTTACAATTTTAATTGTAGGTATATATCATTTATTGATCGATATTTTCSGCCAAAAGTCAACTATAGATACAGGAGTCCACATTTCTGGTGTTTGGGGGCTTGACCAGTTTTATTTGAATTTAGAGAACTTTTAGTCATAAGTTTTATTCCGCTATATCTATTTCCTCTTGATTTATGTACTGGAAAGTGAAAGAATAGAAGTAGGYGTGGTTGTAGTCCGATTTTGATAATCTTCACAAAATGTGAGAAAAATTTCACGTACCAAACTTCGCCGAAATCGGTCGGTTGGGTCTCAAGAAATCTGATTATACTCAAAATGTGGCTGGTCTCATGACCATCATTCAATTTTTACCCCGGCTTCCATATCATTACGGTATTAATTCGAAAATATCGAGATTTCATTAATCAGCAATAAACGTCCGTCAGATTAGTGGCATTCTACGATTAATAGTATCAATCATTGATTTCCTACAGGGTAGTTGCAAGTAAAGGCATTCCGTCATTAAAGAGCCGAGAATTGAGATTTAATGCCAACAGCGTGTTCGCCGCAGTTGCAAATTGAACTGTAACGAATTCCACTCAGGTTGTTCAACTTTCAGATAATCAATGATGTTACCAGCCGGAGACGACTTCGCCGCTCAATTATTTTAGGCGAACTATATCTGAATATATAAGTAATAATAATTATATTAATCTATAAAGCAAGGCAGAGAGTTCTGGCGTAAACTAATATAGTTATACTGGAAATTTACTTAGAAATAAATTAGATAATCATCAGAAATTACGACCAAAATGAGTAAGGAGGGGCCCAGTATAGTTGGAAACTAACATTTAATGTATTATTTTATTTATTTAAAATCTGCGATCAGGAAAGCCCTTGTGGGTATTTGAATTCTATGCACTTTACTGCAAAATGACGAAGAGATTTTGCCTACCCGGTGTTTTTGAAAAGGTAGTTTTTCTCCAACCTCATATCAGGTTGTTTTAGATTTTCACTTTATCAACGTAGCCTAAGTGCCCATCTGCTCATATATTCGCACATCTGCGGGTAGATAATAAATATCACTTAAGTTAAAATTGTGACACTTGTCAAATTTGTGAGTGTATTGTACAGCTCCTCCAAACTACATATTTATATTTACTCTCAGAAAACTACTGATATGAGACATGCAATTGATGGATGAGCAGAAGCGCGAAGAAAAAAGCGTCACAAAAAAATTATAGCTGTCATTCAACTGAAAAGTCATAGCAAGAATCTAAGTCAAGGAAATACTTATATACGATGAGGTGAAAAAAGCCAACAAAAGAATCGGAATCCCAGCAATGATATGTATATAACGGGTGATCCAAAAAGAAGTAATTTTTTCAATAGCCTGTTTTTGAGTAGTGCCAAGTTGTCATGCTGTTTTTGTTCAGTATCACTATTAACATTTCATCCTGGAAATGGCTCCGAATTGTCTTTCCACGGTGTTCACGTACACTCCGAGCTATGACTGCTATATTCTCTTCTCTGCGTGCTGGATGTAGTATATTCGCTCAGATATTTTTCAATAACGAATACTGGGTCTCAAGATGGGAGATGGTGTATAGTATTCCCAGTAGGCCGGTTATGTTGATTAAGAGTTGAGCGAAACGCACTAAACACATTCTTTAAAGAATTTTCGTAATAAAAAAAAACATTAAAAATTGGAAACCTTGTTTCAACTCGAACGGATGTATTTACGTGGATATCTTAAATGAAAGAACTGAACCCACTTTCTAAGCGACAACGCTTCACTTTATGGGCTTCTGAAAAGTTCCAAGAAAACCCAACGTTTTCGAACAAAATTTTGTTCAGCGATGAGGCCCATTACAATGCCATGTTTGGGATGAAGAGAAACCTTAGGATATTCGGACTGCCATTTCCTCCATAAAAAAACAATGGTTTGACGTGTTTTGAGGGCTTTAAGCTTTTGCTTGTGGCGGCAGTCTTGTAATGTCTAAGGTATATGCGGACAATTCCTGTTCGAATCAAGGCTTGGAAGAAAACATCACGTAGGTCATTCGGCAGTTATTAGTCGAAATGCTCGAACGAGTTTTCCAAAGTTGAACACAACCGATGTRCCATCTGAGACATAGCCGAAGCCGACATTTGAAAGAAAAAATCTTCAAAAAATAAATGCCAAAGATAATAAACATTCCCCAATACATTTGAATTTTCTATGTTTTTCCTTTAAAAAAAAAATRTAGGGAACCTTTCTCAAACTGTTTTCATAATGTCTAAGTAAAGATATCACTAAATTTTTTCTTGAAGTAGTTTAAGAAGTGAATTATTGTCGTAAGTAATTGATGTTCTCTGGCAGTTTAGGAGTTCAATAAGAGGCAGGAAGCCATCAACCTTGAGTATTAAGTCAGTAGACACCATTTTGTTATACTGAACTAGTTTAATGATTAACCAAGGTTTCATCTGTTCATTCCATAACTCAAAATTATTTCAAATATGTTTCAGGACCAATAACAGCCAAGAGGGGCCATCGCAATGACAACGAATCTTGAGGATCTCCTTATCATAGATTTATTATGATCAGCCTGTGAATTCCCTGTGTATTCTTCCATTTGAGTACCGTATTGAGGGGAATACAAAATATTACTTCAGTCTCCAACAAATTTTACGGATGATGAAGCAAATGTACGAAGGAAACCATTAATCGTTGAAAATCACTTGCTYTTCAAAATATTCTTCATTAGGATGTATATACTTTTGCATAAATTTGTGAAGCATTTTACTTTCATTGAGATATCTTCAAATATCTTTAAAACATGCATTCTGAACGTATCAAAAGCTTATTTCATCTTAGGCTTATATATATGTATTATAAAATATAAGTTAAGTTTTAAAAATTAAATATTTTTTGTRCACCATTATGTCATGTTTATTACATACTTTACCAATATGTCGATAGTTGCTGCCAACACCAAAAGCTGAGAGAGGCTTGCAAAGCATAACAAGGCGCCTGTTGCGGTGTTTGCGAGAAAACGCGAATTTGACACGTTTGGCAAATATTTGAACACGCTCGACGCGGATGAGGCGCGGATGCGTCGATAGCCAGCCAAGTATTGAGTATGACTAAAGAAAGCTCGCTTCGTACTGTTAGTGGTGGAGGTCAAATGAAGCCACCAAGTGTTTACTTCAATAAAACGCTATTAAAGGRTGATTTTGACTATGAGTGAGAGGGGAGAAGCGATAAAATGAGTATGTAAATATACGAGTATAGGTGTACAGAGTTTTGGTATACGAAAATTTTAAGAGTWAACATTAGCGTGTAGCACTGTGGTTACAAATGCAGCAATTTCGGAATTTTGGTTTAAACTTTTGATATTCTTTCTGGGCGTAAGAAAAGTGGAAATATTAGTTTGCCTCTCCATAATATATTTGACAAACTATTCGTGAGTCCAAAAGTTTGTGTATTGACACTTTTAACAAAATAAATCTTTTCGAGAGCTCCTCGAAGGATGACTCTGATACTAGGCACGTTAAAGAAGAAAAAAGTCTAACGGGTGATATCACATCATCTTGGTGGCCAATCGAGTGGCCCAAAGCATGAAGTTATCTGTTTACCGAAATGTTTTCTTAATAAATCCTATTGAAACCAAATGTCCACGAGATCGCGAGCTTCCATTTCAGGCATMATATTGCCGGTTGTCTTGACGCGATAACAGTTGTCAGTGACGGTTGTATTCTAACCTGCATTATTTTTTAAGAAATATGTACTGACTATTGCACCGGTCCAAAAACTATACCAAACCTTTGTTTTTCTATGGATGGAATGGCAGCTCTTGAAGCTCTTCAAGTTCTCTTGGTCTCAAATATAGCAATTGTGCTTGCTTACATATCCATTGAGCCAGAAATGAATATAATTGGGTCGAAAACGTTAGATCTTCTTGGAACTTTTCAAGAGTCCATAGACCGTAGCGAGCACTACACAACCGCTCGAAAACGGCGGATGGTCATCTGCCATTAGCAGACATGCAGATATTATTCTAGAGAGTAACTACTATAGGGAACGAATTGTCATTCTCAAGTTCAAGCACTCTCGTCCGTTGACCCCAACTGAAGCTCATAAGAATATTTAGCARGGTTCATCCCGAAAAAAAACAACTCTAGTAGAGTCTAGTGTGGTTCCACAAACAAATAGATGCCAAAAAAGATGAGCCACGTAAAAGATGCTGCAGCAACCAGTCCAATTGAACCGGAATAGTGCTTCGGTTTGGCCCCCACACGTAAAAAGAGAAGCAACAGAAAATGAAAAATATCATTAGAAAACGTTTAGTGCCTGAGTTTYGATAGATAACGCTATTTCTGAAAGAGTTCACTGCAAATCGGTTGAAGAAACTAACCATTCTGCTCAGAAACAATTTAAGACAACTTGTGRATTTCTACAGATCACTGCAGGTTACGGTTTCAGCTTCACAGGTTAGGGTACTGCTTTACGGATTTCTGTCGCTTCTGTGGCCAAAGATACATTTACTCCAAGATTGCTTTGAAATCGTAAGAAAAAAAGAGACAGGCTATCGGGACAATAAATTTGATCTATTCTCTTAAAATTGGTGGTAGTGCTTAATCTTGTAATAAACCCGAATTCGGCAGTCACTTGGCGCGGTTTAGTTTTCTGATTGTGTTTTTTTAGATTTTCCTAAAATCTGTTTGAAACAGTACCACTGTAGCCTGCGGCACTTAGATACTATATCATATCTATTAGATGTATATAAAACAGTGAGCTGTCAACAAGTATATCAAGTTATATCAAAGGCTTGTTATATTATATAWGCAAAGTGCTACAAGCATGAACGAACATTGACTGAAGCGAGGAAGCAAGCACATAATTGCCCCTCATTGCATCGACTAGCCGCCACTTGAAAATATCACCRAAAACCCTTCGACGACTTTAGCGCCATTTTACGCAAAAATTTTAAGCGGACATTTAATTTAATTTGTGGCATGTTTCACACGTTGTTACAGCGGCTTAAATGTGCTCGAGTATAAGTGTTTACACATGTGGGTGTGTGCGTGTGCTAACGTGACCCATATTACGTTTAATTAAATCCCGCGCATCTGGTAACCCCAAAAGCGGCGATGTAAACGAGCGCCTCACACACCATGTTGCATGTTGCTTTGATTTCGTGCTAATTCCATCACACACACCGTTGCCTATAGGTAGTTGTAAGTGTGTGTTTACATTAGTCTTGTGGCGTTATATTATTTACCGGATACATGCGATTAGTTTCGTCGTAATTTAAGATTATTTCGTTTCACATTAACACTAATGCTGTCGTTGCCGGATTTCGTGTTGCGCTGCCGCGCGCAATCGCCTCTTATTACACAGAAATCTGCAACAATTATTGTGTATGTGCTAAATTATCCTTGGCGCTTTTGTTTCCCTCAACGGTTTCCGCTCGGCGCTTGGCGCTCAGCAATCTACCGTTAGCCATTGGCCACCCAGAACGCCACAGCGATGGGGTGCGCGCGTGCAACAAGTCAATTAAATTTAATGATGTTAAGTAAATATTTATGATTAGCTACATTCGCACAACAACAATAATGCTAGCAACAACAATAACAATAGCGACAAGTGCAAGAAAGCAAAGCTCAGCAAGTTTCAKAATAGCAAATGAATAATGAAAATTTCGCACAATTGCTCGGCGGCGCAGCGTCAGCAACCGCTYACGCTCACTGAGTTTACAGCGTGGTTTGCGGGGGGCTGGCGAGAGCCGCGCATTGCATGTTTGCGCGGCATAAATTCTATCGCATATTCATAGACAAATGTTTGAACTTTATGCAGCAGAAGCTAATGTGTGTATAATTCAAGCAATTTAACACACTTTTTGCCATATTCAACGTTATGTAATTTGATTATGCAAGCAAGAATTGAGGTTAATTTGGCATGCGATTGGAAAATCTAATCCCCAAATCCCTGAAGTGCCATCGCTGACTAATGTTTCCATGGGATTTTCCGATATGGGGTTTATAGCTATCAATATCCGAACTATCAAGTACCCTCAATTTCATTCAAGGCCACGGAAAGCCTGAATAAGTGAAGTTAGTGCAAATTTTAATACATTAGTACTGCATATCTTGTATTAACTGAAATAATATTATAATAATCTAAAGGTAGCGCGATTAAAATGAAAAAATGTTCGCTAGTTTTTACTTAACTAAAAAAAAACAAGAGAAAATGTTACTTTCGGTTGCCTTGCAGCACCTTCATAAGTATAAAAGACTCCTTACAAGAACTTGATTACCATCGTTCAGTTTCTAATAAGACAAAGATGCTATAGTTTTTCCACCTCAACATTTGCTTCAGTTATTGCATTATTTCATTAGGTAATCCGTGCCCAATCTCATAAAGATATATTGTCAAATGAAAAAGTTTTCTATAGACTCACTTTATTCCGATCTCTCTATGTTCTAGCGATAAATAAGAAGCTTCTTGGTGMGAAAGGAACGCATGCAAAATTTCAAATCGATAACTTAGCAACTGAAGRACTAGTTCRTGTATATACAAAYARACATACGGACATAGCTRAATCGACTCAGCTAGTCACACTGATCATTTAAATATAASTATATTTTATAGGGTMTTCTACATTAGGTTTGGTGTTACAAACAGTGTGGAAAGCTTAATATACCCTGTTAAGGGTATAACAATTAAAGGATGAGTATATCACAAAGAAAACCCATTAATATTGCTACACTACTGTATATGTATATCAGTTGAAGTTTCGGATTACGAAATGATTAAAGCTTTTATTTCCCAAATATGCCTTTGAGAGTTAAACTTTTCTAAACTATTGAATTCTCCGTAGATAGTTCGCCTATTATTGAAATTTTATCATAATATAATTCGATATTTTCCAAGAAGCATAACATAACAAAACAGCAACGAGTGATCCAAGTAGAGATACTTTTTTCAATAGATCACTCGTGACTCTTGTCAAGCTGTTATGTTATTTTTGTTCAGTATGGTTTCACATTTCATTACGAAAAGACCACCCCTGAATGACGTTCACAAATCCCATTCTGTTACGAATATGTTTCAAGTGCATTGCTCAACGTATGGTCAACATAAYCAGCTTACTGAGCGTTATATTCGCAACACCATCACACATCWTGAGGCTYAGKATTCATTATTGCATAATATGCGACCGAATAAACCATGCTATGCACGCAGTGAAGAAAAAATAGCAGCCGGAGCTGAGAATGTACACCGTACATTCGATTCGGCGCTGTTCACAGCAACTTAGACTAACGTATAGAAGAATTTGGTGTATAAAATACTACTGAGCTAGAACTGAAGCCGCTCGACCTTCCCAAGCAACATCGTTTCGCTATATGGGCTCTTGAAAAGCTCCAAGAATATCCGTTGTCTTTGAGCAAAAATTATTTCAGAGATGAGACCAATTTCTGATTCTATGGGTGTGTAAGCAAGCAAATTTGAAGCGTTTGGAACGAAGAGCCTCTAGAATACATTCGAAAGATGCCATTTCATCAAGGAAAAACAACGGTTCGGTGCAGTTTGTGGATCGGTGAAATCATTGGTCCATATTTTTTCGAAAATAATGCATGAAAATAATGCCATTGAGAGTGTAAGCGTCAATGACGACCGTTATAACGCTRAGATAACCAACTATTTGATGCAAGAAATTGAAGCATGTAATCTTGACGACATTTTCCCGCACCTTCATCATTCAATGGATTTATCCCGCTTCGATTCAGGCTTTGTGGTAAGACATCACGCGTGTCATTCGCCTGTTACCAGTCGAATTACTCAAACAAGTCATCGAAAATTGGTCCATTCGACGAATGGTCCATCTGACACATATCCGCGGACAGCATTTGAAAGAGAAAATTTTTAAAAAATTAATGTCAAAGACTGTTTATTCGCACGATAATAAACATTATCCATTAAATATGAATTTTCTGCGTTTCTTCATTTAAAAATGAAGGGAACTTTGAAATTGATCACTGTCTATTTATCTCGGAGTAAAAGTCGTAATTATGAACAAAGATAATTTTTCTTGACTAGTGAAAATTATTTTACAAAAATTTTACAAATTCGAATTCAGGTGTTCTTTATACGCTATTTTTCATTTAATGGAACACTTTCTGCTTAAAGCTAATTCGCTGTTTTTCTTAGCGAGATAGCGCTCGCTTAAATGCACTACTGGGCATAGTCCATGACATTGCAAAAGAGCAATTACAATAACTGTTGACCAGTACGAAAAGGTGTAGAAGAAAGCTGTAGAATATTGTATGAACATGCATGCAGGCATAACATTTAACTAAGAAAGGTGTATAAAATAATTCAACGTGCCGAAATTAAAACACGGAAAATTAGACTAATTATTTAAGACGAATGCAATTGGAGGACAAGTCGCRGCTGCGACTAAAGTAAAGTAAATAATCAAAAGCATAGGACAAATTATTTGCWATTTTTTGCGTGGCGTGCGAGAATGAGAAGGAACCACTTTGGCATGCCGGACTCGATATCGCCCAATACAGCTTCGCCGCCACGTTCAAGACAACGCATGAGCAGCGGCATCATGCTCCAACGACTCACAGCCACTATTGCAGGAACGAGACGCAACACTCACTACGATATGCCCGAAAACCCGAGATTGAGAAATATTATAAGACCCTGGGAAAACGAAACACCCTGGGAAACCGAAACACAAGGCAATCCATGGGYTTACAAGTGCGCGTCCGATGATGAATCCAACAATAATAGCAGCGACTCGGATGACCGATATGACAACGACGAGTTTACAGCCATCTCCACGTTCAATCGGAGAATGCAAAATGCAGAAAAYAATTCGGGATTAAATGAACTCAATGTGATAACTGACGACGATCAATTACCACCACTGCACGGCTACATGCATATATCGCCACAATCTGACGACGAATACTCAGACGAGCCACCACATATGGCTGAAAATGAAGAGATGTTGAAGGAACGATTCGGTTTTTGTCCCATACCACAAGATCTACTATATGACGAGGGTGTTTCATTCAATTACAATGATAATGGTAACTACGAAAGTGAATATGGTGATGATATCGTACATGACTATGCCGATTATAATGTTAATCCTTCGACATCGAAGCGTGCACTCGAGAAACTGTTTATTTTACAAACCAGCATTTGGATGGACCTACCCAATTTCGTCATTCCARTGCCAGCTAAAGAGGAGCGTGCCGCTGGAGAGCTCAGCGAATATGACCTTCAGCAAATCCGTCGGGGCTATAGCGGCTTTACGCTATGATCAGATTAAATGTATGCCAGTTTCTATCTGTTTTATKTGTTAAATTTAAATTTAATTTATGTATAACTTGCCGTTAGTCCAGTTCCTGTATTGATTTTAAAATTTGTGTGTTTTAAAWTAATCTTGTATTGACTGCGCCTTGAGAATACTGATCCCAAAGGTATTTGAGTAAAAAATACCAAAATATGGTGCAAGTATATTCAATAACTTATTGGAAATGCTAAACCGGGCGCTATAAGGAATAACAAAAAGTATTTGATAAAAGAAATTTGAAAAAAAATTTTAATTAAAAAAACAAAAATTAAAAATAATTGTAATTCTAAAATTAAAAATGTTTAAGAAAACATTGTATTTTAAGACGCCATCCATAAGTATCTATAAAGCAAATAAACAGCTGGTAGCTTATGGAAAAAATATAAATTTATAATAAAAATTTCCTACTTTTAATTGATTTTAAATAAAATAGCCATTCAAGCTAGCTAATGAGCAGAAGAGCTTCATGCGTTTTATTTTTATTTCTCTATATGTTCTCTTCATGCCTTGAGGTTATCACAAATTTCGGTCGCCAAGTACGTCCATATGTTGTTTGTATATAACTATGTTCCAAATAGCAAATAACTGTTGTTTCATGCGAAGAAGTGCGAATGTAAAAAATACATAAATTAAAGAATAAGCAAAGCAAAAGTATATACTAAAAAAATAAGAGAAAGGTAATAGGTAAAAATTGAAATATTTAACCCTTTTGTGAACATGCGGATATTGGTAGCAGTGTACAGCAGTTCTTTTGGTTCATCAAACACAATTATGGTTTTCGATTTGCTGAACCCTATATTTCTAAACCTCAGCTTCCCTTATTTGGCGGTATCTTTAACCTAAAAATAAAGGGTTCATAAGGACGCTACAAAAGTAGACCGATAGAGACCTCAAACGAAGCCCTACTTTTCCCACAGTTTTGACATTTCTCTTCAGTAAGGTTTGACATTTCCTCATGGAAAGATATAGTACGATCCAACAACGAGTCGAAATTATTATAGTTTAGTACCGAAATTCGGAGTCAGTGATCTCAAACTTAAAGAGCACTACGTCCAGTTTACGATCAACAATTTGAGCGTCAGTGTAAAAATTTGAGTACACAGGCACACTATCAAATATTCCCATGCCAGTCCGCCAAAAAAGTTTCCGTAGTGTCGAGAATATTGCTGCCGCCAACGGCCATCAATTGAAGAAGACCCAAATTAGTCTTTCACACTTCGTTCTCAAGTGTTAGGCATTTCTGTGACGTCGTTGCAGCGAATTTTGCGAAAATATCTTGGCCTACACCCTGACAAAATCAAACTTATTCAAGAACTGAAGCCGCTTGACCAACATAATCGTCGTAGGTTCTTAAATTGGGCTGAGCAATAACTTGAAAATTATCCGATTTTTCATCGAAAAATCATCTTCAGCGATGAGGCTCTTTTCTGGGTGAATGGTTTCGGCAATAAGCAAAATATGCGCTATTGGTCAGACAGCAATCCGTAATAACTTTGACCTAATTGTGTCACTATTGCATCTAGAAAAAATTACGGTTTGGTGCGTTTTATGGGCCGRCGGCATCATTGGGCTGTACTTCTTCCGTGATGACCAAGAACGGCACGTTACTATGAATGGGTTCCTGTGAATGCGAATCACTACCGCTAAAAGATAATCGAATAGTTTTGGCCCGTATTGGAAGATATGGACTTGGACAACAATATGACGCCACAAACTATCACARGAACAAAAAATTTCATTGATATTCCAAACCGTTAACCGAAGCGTCTAGACACCTCGTAGGCTTAATGTGATACTACCGGGACTAAACTACACTCATTCTCTTGTCTCATCTCAGATGCACCCTTTACTTCTGATAAATTTCATCAATAAAAAAGTTTATGTGCATACTCCGAGACGCCGTCAAGTAACCTTTCAGCGATAGTTGCGATTCTGAGACTTACAGTCCCATAGAAGATATTACTATTCCTCTTCTGCTTTCTTGTCAAATTAGAGGATTTTTTACACAAAATTTGATTTTCATCGGTGAGCTTATATGGCTTTATGCTATAGTGTTCCGATATCGGCGATTCCGAGAAATGATCGTTTAGTTTGTATAACATTGAATGCTAAAATGGACCGATATCGGTTCTGCAAATGTGGAGCTTGTTAGGGAGAAAAAACGTATGCAAAATTTCAAAATGATAGCTTAAAAACTGAGAGACGGGTTCAGTTATATGCAGACAGACGGATATCAAACCAGCTCGTCACGCTGATCTGTACGACGTCTCCTGCTGGCTATTMAAAACGTGGCAAATTTTAGGGACAATATGTAAAGGGTTTGCAGTAGAGTTGTAGCACTTTTATTCCAAATTAAAACAGACTAGAAATATTCCATGAGCTTATGGTTACATCGATTATGTTATGAAGACATACAGCTACAATTTCGAGCATAGATACGAGTATAGTTAAATCTGAAATAAAGTTAGCCAATTCTAACTGGTTTATCAGTACCGATCATTCGGATTCCGGTCAACTGTTCTTAATCCTCTGGAACATCTGATATAAAAACTA
>NW_017536819.1:23860-48729 GCF_001853355.1 Bactrocera latifrons | reverse complement strand
ATGTCGGCAACATAAACACTCTCTCACTATTTGACTTAGCAAATGTCGCAATGCGAGGCACCACCGTTTTGAAAACATTGCTTTCGCTTAGGTAAAGTGAATGTTCAGGTGATATAGTGATTTGGGCTTAACTTATTCTATAGAATTTAGTTATAGATTACTCCTTCATTAATTTTTTGTGACAAAATCTAGATTTTCTGGATTCCGGGTACATATATACTGTAGTATGGTTTAGTAAAAAGTCAGTTGAAAAGTCCCGTTCTATTGTAGTAAAATACATTTTTTTAGCAAAATTGTTTTTTCTTTTTTTTTTATTCAACATCGTAACTTCATGGGTGACAGACTGATTACAGCGACCCTATGATTTTTCGATGCCATTTTGGAGTAAGAAAATTAGTCCATATTCATCCAAAAATACAGACRGACTCCGTAACCTTAAGAGCCGACTGTTTCGTTTTTCCACACTTTGGAGCGGGTTTATCTTGTGTGTGGTTATCGATTGGACTTCGTAGTTAAATTATGGAGCCAAAATTCATTCATTGACACATATCGGCGCAAAAGTTCGATTTTATTACGCTTGAACATCTCCAAATATTACACCGAATCAACTAGTCGTTATGTTTGGTAAAAAGTGAGCTCACGCTGCACCCACTTTGCGTAGAGACCTTTTATACCATAGTATTTCTGATTGAAATGCTCAGTTGATATGTTTAGAGTGCCTGCTATCTAGAAGAAWCTCACTTTATGGTCATCCAAAATTAGTTTGATGTTTTGGGTTTTTTTCTTTTTTAAGTTTGCTTATTCAAAGTATACATTTGGCACAATTGAGGGATGTAACAACCTTTTCGTCGGTAAGACGGTTTTTTTGAAAATTTTGAAAATTTGCCGAACAACTGACGAAGAATCAATGCAGTATGCAAGCACATTACAGTGGGTTAAAAACCAAGAAACGTCGAAAATTTATTCCGACCTCTTTTTAGGAACAGATTCGCTCCAACGAATGCTCAAATTGTATTCCTTGTTGACAGTTTGGCAGGTCTGAAGGAATTAGGAGACCACTACAACCCGATAATCGAAGAAARCTGTCAACATATACTCAATTTTTGATCTGCTATAACCCGGTGTTTCGGATATTCAGCCGATTTGTCGTCTGTCTCCGGGTCATCGTTCGTTTTTCCAAAAAAATGTGTGATTGGAATCGATCGTGCCTTCACTTTTCTAAGTCCCAAAATATCTTTCCAAATGCTTTCTACTGATCCTTCGGATATACCACGGATGGCAGTAAGATCTCTGACTTTCATTCCTCGATATTCCAACATCAATTCCTTTATTTTGTTGGCGTATTGATCATCAGTTGATGTCCTGGGCGTGGTTCATCATCAACACATTCTGGACCGTCTTTGAATAATTTGTCAACAAACAATTATCACCTACTCAATAAAAAATAGCTATGAGTTTTGCAAAAACGTTGTCGAGTRGAGGTCATAAAAGGTTGCTTTCTAGCCTAGCTGAAAACCCTACACGTATAATGACTTATATGATTTATGAATATGAAGGCCAGGCCATCTACGCCAATACTTATATCAAGTGTTTGGAAACTTGATTAAGCGTTWGTATGCTTGTATTAAAGGCTACAATAAAGGAACAGTACTAAAGTAAGTTAATATATAGTCAAATCGGACGCTATACATTCTTATCATTGATTCATTGAATGTACCTACGGTGTTTTCGAAGTAGCTCGAGGTCGAATTGAATATATAATATTTAGTAGAGACAATTGGAAGTCTTCTTTACTCTCTTGAGTTGTAGCGTATAAAATGTGTAAAACATTTTGCTATGTATTAGTGTGTTAAAAAAGCAAAAATAATGATAAACAATGAAGTAAATGTAAGAAATTCAAAAAATTGTGTGAARTTGCATTTCGATTGTCAATTACGCAACAGTGCTTACACCAAATTGACAATTTGAAAAATTCAATAAAAATCATCRCCGGAGGGGAATTGCGTTATGCATGTGCACATAAATGTATATACATATGTATATATTAAACCAATAAAGAATAATATATGAATATTCACGGAATATGATGGCAAAACTACAACTGCATAAACAATAACAACTGCCGCAACAAAAAGAATTACGAAAAGACTACCCCACACTCTGTGGTGTTGTGGGTGAAGGCACATCGAAAACTGGCATAAAATTTCACATAAATTTCCAGCAAATTCAAATTGAAATAAATTTACAATAATAGATGAACACGGCGATTGCGCCGGACACCATACTCACACCGCGCTGGCATGCACCAGCGGCGCGCACGCTTTGTGCACAAAGTTAACGGAGAGAAATTCAAAATTGCGTGGACATTTTTAAGTGGCGTGTATTTGCAGCGAAGCAATAAAAAATTTCMAAAAAAAAAAAAATAGAAAATTAAAAATAAAATGAAATTGCTTGCAACGTTGCATTGTGCGCTATTTTTGCACACACACGCACGCTTATTTATTACAATTTATTATATTTATCGGCGGACTGCGGGGATACAACACCGCATCCCCCCAAAAATTTATGCAATAGCTTTTGGTTGCAGCGTTTTTCAACAACTTTTGCTTTCAGCTTTCGATGGCATGCAGAAATACTCACCTATACAAGCACACTCACACACACGCACATGCATTAATTGTCGCACACACACACATATAGCGCATATTGAGCAATTGTGCGGCATTCTGACAGTCAGTTACAAATACAAATGCAATTTTCGCTCATGTTCACTCCATTTGCATATTAAGTTATTGGCGAAAGGACAAAAACCGAAAAGCGGCGGAGAAAAACTTGTTCTATTAACATTTGAATGGACTGAAACAATGCATTTAATGAACAAATGTTTGTATGCGTATGAGTGTGTGTGCGCAATAGTTTAAAAATGCAAAATATGTAGTGATCAACGGAGAATGAAGTATTATTTGGTCACTATGCTAAAGAAATAAATCACCAATGAATTGCTTATGTTCGGAACAATGGAATTCACTAACCAACGTTCGGTTTGATTTTCAAATATCAATTAAAATATCTTTCACTAAAGTGAGGAAAAATAATTATATAGGAATGTTAGGTAGACCAATGTTAGATATCATACCTGTGTCGGAAGAACCGTTAGAAAACGTGATTCATTGGATAGTTCTTGAAGAACGTTCCTATACGCGTCAACGATACATTGCACATCTAATTGAAGAAAATGGGAATGGATTCAACAACTTCATAAATCATAGATGGCAGTTGCACATGCCAGAGCTGACAAATCGTATTCMTAGAACTCCGCCATTTCAACCCAAAAAGAAGGACAATCTAAATTCTGTCGTTAAACGAAAAATAATGGAATCTTGCAAGCAAGCGTTGTAGGTGGCTTGTCCAAAACACAGTAATTGCAGAAGRCAAAGGACCCCCTTGTAGTCTCCTGTGGCTGGAATCAGTTCCATTTAGCTAAATTATCCCAAGGCGAGGATATTATTACACCTTCTAAAAGCATATGTATAAAAAAAAAGTTTAGGAAGGCAAAAAAACTTCTTGAAAATATTTTTCAATGATATCGAGAATTCGACGAAAGCGTCTCTATTTMCGATAATAATAGCACAATTGGTGCAAAACATTGGATACCTTCAGAAACCAGACTTCAATTAGACGGTATCCAGTAAAGAGTATTGAGGCCTACTAATGAACGCCCACATSCCAGGTAGCTGTGACCCGGTAGAGTTGAATATACGCAAGACACTGGGGCCATATTGGCAGAAAGCAATGGAAAATTCGCGATTATTCCGGTCTCAATCACAGCAGTCCCAAAACCCCATAATAGTCTGGTTATTAATTCATTCCATCTTAAGGGGGGCGCTGCAATTGAACTACACAAGAGAGAGTGGGAAAAGTCTATTCTACCGGACGCAGGGATYAGCATCCTTACAAATGGGTCGAAACTAGATAATCCATGATTGTCTTTTTAACAAAATTAGGTAGCAAAATCGCCTTCCGCTAACCGATCGACTTCACTGTCTTTCAAGTGAAGATCACAGCAGTCAAACAAAATATTGCTGTGCTCACAGCAAGGCATATATATCGAAA
This sequence comes from Bactrocera latifrons, assembly GCF_001853355.1. NCBI lineage: Eukaryota > Metazoa > Arthropoda > Insecta > Diptera > Tephritidae > Bactrocera > Bactrocera latifrons. The sequence continues at coordinate 44,616 of NW_017536819.1, read as the reverse complement.
TATAGAAATTGTTGAAGTGCCTAAGGGTTCCGTCAAAGATATGGAAATAATGCCTTGATCTCTTAGTGGATATAAACATCAAATTTCAAACCTGCAATGGGTTCTAGGTAATATTGATATCATTAGTATTTGTGACAAAGGTGAACTAGTTAGAACAGGAACACCGATAAAGAGTGAATATACACATATAGATATATTCAATCGACGTATATGTTATACATTCAGCTGTGTCTCGGTGGAGTTAATCACTGACTTGCACCCGGGCCAAACTCGCCGACTATTAACACTCAAAAGGAATGATATAAGAACTCTAGTCCTACTAGCAAACATCCCTTTATTTAAACTATACATGAAATAAAAGGAAAAACTTTTTAAAAGTCCACATTTCTTAGAAGTGTCCGATTTGGAATAAAATCTATAAAAGAAGGTGAAAATAAATTTACATGTCTGCTCTCCTAAGGAGGCAATTCCTTATTCTTAAAATATGTAGATCAAATTTGGCAGTAAACGAACCATTTCTCCCTGTTATTAAACTTCTTCTTCAACATTAAAAAAAACCTTTATTATTTTCTTTTACTAAATGGTTCTCGGATAGGATTGATTTTTCTCAAGAAACATCGTATAGTGATAATATTCACAAACTCTTTTTTTATCGTCTTGTTATTTCAACCGCTCCTTCGTCCAATTGATTCGTTAATGTCCTGAAGTTGAGGCCAAGTCGTGCCACTTATCCTTCGGCGCGGAGTTTCACCTCCTAGAATATTAATTTGTCAGCGATATCTAAATCAGAACCTATGAAATAAATAGCCATTAGCCAAGCTTTAGTAATATTACTCAKCCTGCTGTTACTATACAACTTTGAGGTTATCGCCGTCAGTCGAAAAATAAAATTATATGTGAAAATGTTTGTATGTCCTGAACATTTATATGTTTGGACAACGAGATGAGATGACGAACGTATGAAAATTTGGTAAACAATATATATATAATTTAGTGAAAATTATATACTGAATTTTTTATTTTGCGTAGTTCTACTCATATGGTTGCGATATGCCCAGTTTTTCCACAAAAATTGCGTATAGTTGTCTCAATCTCCCGATAGGTCACCTGACGAGTTTTCGGAACAACAACTGATTCAAAATTAGACGACCTTTACGAAATTTCGTCGAAACTTGTGAAAAATAATCCAGCAAAAAAATGTTCGCTAAATTGCGAATCCATTTGTTTGGCCGACATAAATATTTTAARTAATTGTAAACTACACAAATAGCGTTCGGAGATCAAAACGTTCTGAGCATGTATAACATCAAAAATATCAAACTATAGTTTCCCAAGCCTCGTCGTGTACATCCAAATTTTTCCAAATTAAGTATTCCTAGAAAAAGTTCCAGAAATATTTTATAAAATCGTACGCAATTTTCGTAGCGGAAGGCAACATTGCTCGCAAAAGCATGCACGTGTAAAATATTTAGTATTTCATAAGTTTATTCAAATTTTTTTTTACCTACTACATATTTTATTTTATTTCAGTTGTTTTTGCATAGAATTTTGTCATAGCTTACACCGAGTTAGCACACAAATATTATTTGAAATATTACAATGAAAGCAATTCCCTGCACAAGCCTTTATAAAGTGCTCTCAAAAAAAAAAAGAGTGGAAAATAAACGCAATATTTGATAGAAAAAATAACTAAATTGAATATTTTTGTCGGTTAAATAATAACAACTCTAACGAACTGACAATGTGTAAATTTATGTAAGCGCTTTTCAAAGTTTTGCGGCTTTTTATGCGATTGCTCATGTGCTTGTGTATTTATTTAAATGGTTATTTGACATTTTTTCTGCCATTTTCAACTAGAAATTGTTCATACAGTCGAACGCATTCGTAAAACGATATGAAAATAACACTCGCTCTGTAACAAAAACACGCTTACAGTGTTTTATATGGTCCAGCAAAGCGTTTAAATTGATTTTCTGCACGGCGAATGGAAATAAAAAATTTTAAAAATATAAAACTATTTAATATAAACCAATTATATGGTATGTATGTATTTTTGAGTGGGTATTACATATATGAAAATATAAATATAAAACACATATACACCGCGTCAATTGAATATTCACTTATGCTGTGCTGTTCTCTTATACTATTATGAGCAGCAAATAGTAAGATTTCGTTTATAATTCTTAATTATAATTTAATTTAATTTAATTCTTAAATTATACTTCAAAACCTATGTTACAAATAATTAATGCGGTATGAGATGGTGCATTATGTGATGCAAAAACCAAGAGTTTTCGACCCAAAATTCCGGCCTATTTTTACGACTAGCTTCGCGCAAACCATTCATAACAATCAATATTCTTTATTGACAGTTTGGTCGGTCAGAGGGAATTCGGACMTCGATAATCGAARACAACTGTCATATATTGACCTCGATTTTCGACCTGATTTGACGTGTTTTTTTGGCTTCGGCTCAYCTTTGCCACGATATTCAGCGGATTCGTCGTCTGTTTCCGAGCCGTAAGCTCGGCCCAGCACCTGCATCCATATTGAAGCCGCATATAATACAACTAATCTCATTACYTTTGCGAATAAAAATTGTTTACGGTTTTACTTTGCCTGCAGTGTGTTCCAGGTGATCCTTTAATTTGAGCTTCGATTTTATTATTGCTCCTAGCTATTCTAGTTGTTGCTGTGAAATATTTTCTGCATACTTCCTTTTTGGTGAGAGATATTTTTCCCTCCACTTTTCGACTACTTATGTGAAATACTTCTGTATTTTGCTCAGACATTTCTAAACTCATTGACCCATTGGCGCAGACGTCGATGCAGCACTCATTAAACACAACACAGTCGTCTGCGTTTACAATTGACTTAATGACTTTTGGTTCGAATAGTTTTCAAAATAACTCATAAAAATTCTCATAAAGTTTTGAGAATCGCTGAACTTTGCACGGGTTGGTTAATATCATTTCTTTTAAACACGCATTGTACATTTTTGCGAATAGTTTAATAGAAAAATAATATAATTTAAAAATATTCAATTGGCGCATAGTGTAAATATGAATATATGAACATATTTATATTTATATACAAGCACGAATGCACTAAAAGGCTTAACAGGTGAAGCACGAAACACCAAAACTTTGGCTGAAAAATTGGGCTTTGCGACTGATTCGCCATCGAATGCGATTTCACACAAAATAAAATGTAAGAAATATAAATAAAAATGTTACACAAACGGACATTTCCTGCAAGTATACATACATACATATATGTACATATGAAAGCCTTTATATACATGTATTTATATACATATATATTTAGTAATTTTTGTTGGGTTCACATAAGCATGTGCGCATACATACATCATTGTGGCATACAAGAGGTGGAAGGAAGTCTAAAAAAATTGAAAAACTTTTTCCATTTCCGCACAAATTGAAATTTTTATTTTTCAATTTACTTAATTTTTGAAAGTCTATTTTTTATATATACATATGTACATATTTTGTATAGTGAAACAAATAAAATATTGGAAAAGCATTGTGATAAGGAGATAAAAAATGTAAATTATGTATGTAAAAATTTAAACAGCACCTACCTAGCGATAAAGGGTGTTGCAAAAAATTTAGGGATATAAGAACTGAASTTATTAAATTAATTAAAAAGTATATGTTTTTATAAAGTTCTTTTTTATTTTTATATAATTTAATTAAAATTTTTTCTTTTCAGATAATTTTGTTAAATATAAAATATTAGCATATTTTTTAATATATAATTTTTTGCACAATAATATAAATTCATTACAAAACTCTGTGGTTTTATAATTTAAAAGAAACAAATGATAATGTTAGATTTATTTTATGGATTATTTTTTTATTTATTTTTTTTCACTATAGAATTATTTTTATATATAATTTTTTGCACCTTGAGAAAATCCCTTGTGGAAAAATCATAAATATTTCCCCATTTTAATTAGTGGAATCTATCTTCCTGAATTATTTTTCTTGGTGCGTCAATTAGCCACGAAAAGGTAACACCTCGCTATAATGACAATTTCCAGTAAACTGGAATGAGCCTTTCTATGTAAAGTATATCAGTTTYGTTTTGAATGGCTTCAGCGTCGGTTGGTATTTTTAGCAAATTGCGCAGTAATTGTGAAAGTATTTTAGTTATTATATTTATAAAAGTAAGAATGTGTTAATAAAAGTAAATTTCGGAAGTAAAGTGTATTTGCTTGTGTTTGCTATCATTTACATATTTTAATAAGAAGATCACAGAATAATATACAAAATATGAAATATYTGCTGCGCATAGGAAACGCAGAGATTCCATGAGCAGAGGACTGAGCCGCTTTGCGCAGCATTCATAGGATGGCAGCGAGAGCGTGAGCAGCAAGAGTTTAACTAATTCAATCAAAGAGCAATTGTTTTATATTCTCTGAATAAGGGTACATGGAACAAAGAGACGCGAACATTTGAGAAAAAAGAGGGTGAGTCTAATGAATAATTATTTAGATATTGGTTTATATTTAAATTTGATAATATTGATACTTTAAAAGTTTATTTGTGATTATTGCATAATTAATGTGTTGATGCTATGAGGTAATTCATTTATTAACTTATTGAGAACGTTAAATAGAAAAATATAATAATTTTATCAATATATAAATTATAATAATGTATTACTCTTTATTAATTTTTTTGGTGAAGTCTTTGTTAGCCTTCTAGTTAAAAATTAAAAAGAACTTCTTAATTAACTGATTGATTTTTATATAAGGTAATATTCTAAATATCAATTCTGATTGTGAAGAAGTAGCGTTAACTAATTAATTATTAAAAATCTGTATATAATACCCTTATTGTGTATAATTACCATTTAAATAAAATGTTATAATCGTACATAATAGTTAAAAAATGTTTAAAGTATGACAATTGTTTACAAATGTTTTCAATAAAATAGATTTACATAGTTTTAATATTAATTTATACTATCAAACAGTTTTTTTGGGGAAAAATCAAGAGAAAACAATTAATTAGTTTGCACAGGATATTATACCCATTACAGGTGAATTCGTTTTTTCATAAAAAAGTATAAAAATGTCTCAATCTTGTGTTAAGTCAGTTACTTTGTATGGCAGCTGTAAGCAATATTAGCTCGATTTGAATTTCTTCGCAGATTGCACYGTTGCTTTGAATAATTATTCGTGCAAAATTTATAGATTTTTTTTTTCTATTAAAAGTACGCCAAAAATAAATTGAATCTGTTCATCTAATCCCTTTGAACAATATTTTCCTAATAAAACTAGTAGAACAATTTTCGAACATTCGGCTGACTTTAAACGTAAATTATGTATATACAGGTTCTTAGCGTACCATGGAAAAACACAGTTTTTTGCAAAATTTGTTTTTTTTTTTTAAATTAAACATGGTTCCCTTCAAAGGTGATACACTGACCTCTAACACTTGGGTACCATATTTGTAGTAATGTTTGTTCTTTGCTTCAAAACGTGCCTCAGTTTCGAAGATTCTTTCTAGMTAGCATTGTTGAAGAAGAASAATGTCTGSAAATAGTCGCTGAGGGCCASATTTGGAGAATACGATGAAAAYGGAACTTACTGACTTGTGATACAGTGGATTGCAATTTATGTTTCCTCAAATGCGGCCGTTTTTTTGGCGGTTAACGTCCAATAACGCTATGTAATAGTCACTGTTGATGGTCCTTCCTTTTTCAAGGTAGTCCATGCGCATTCTTGTCTGACGTCTAATGCGTTGTTCACCGCTTTCCATCTCCAAACATTGCTTTGATTCATCAACAATTTGTTTTTGCTTAAAAGTGAGCTCCTACCTACTATCTCAAAGAACTTCACTTTAAATYTTACAAAATTATTTTGTTGACTTTTTTTTACTCTTTTCGTTAGTAACAACCTCTTTTGGGCGTTCACTAAATTTTAATTTAGCATGCCAAACCTGGATGATTGATTTTCTTGGGGCAGTGTTCGGAAACTCGTAATGGAGCCAAGTTTTTACTTCAACTGTAGTTTTTCTCATTTTGTTATAAAACCAATAWTTCAGTAATACGCGAAAATTCTTGTATCAAAAGTTTCTTCACTCGAAAGGATACGAATCACAAACGGATGATCCAACAACTACCAGATTTATCCTTGAGTTCAACCGGAAACTTTTTGTTATTTTAACAAGTCAATATTTTTTAGAAGAAAATTGAACTTCAGCATAAAGGAGAAATAAGTGCTGAATCGAACAGGGGTCTACAGATTCAAAAATTTAGTCTGCCGAAACTGTTTGCAACACCCTATATTTGCACCCAATAGTCGTATAAATAAAATATTCACCCCATACCTTATATAACCCCGCAAAAATCAGACTATTTACGCCAAAAATCGCTGAAAAAAGATTATAATGAAGAAAGTTTATGATTTTGCATATGAATAATGCGTGGATAGTGCCTGCGTGCCGGCGCTTATGCAATTACCAATTTGTAGGTGTGTGTTTCTAGGTGTATAAGTGTGCGGTACGCGTGTGAATTTTAATGTTGCTGCGAGTTTCACAACTATTCGTCAGCATATAAATTGCTTCGTTTGGAAAGTTTTTTCTTGCACTTAAAGTTATCCCAACAAACGCTGTCGCTGCGTCAMTTTGCCCTTTCGCCAAACAAYAACCCGCACACACRCACATACACACAAAAGCAAAAAAGGACACACAATACGAGAATTCGCTTTCCTATCAACCGAACCAACGTGTGGCAGGTGTTCGGTTAGCTTTGTTTTACATTTGACGAACAAGTAAAAAGTATGGCCTTAGGCGAGTGTGGTCCGACGACGTACAAGTGCTGGATGAGTAGAACTTTTTTTTTTGCAAAATTTKCAAACTAAAGCTCATCTATGTTTGTGTCTATGTATGCATGTAGATATGTGCRCAATTGGAATGCGAAAGTGATGGCTAACACTGAAAATCCTCAATAAAGCCGGAGAGCTTATATCATTTATACCTTAACCCTTGGAGGTAAATATGACTAATTTTGCATAGCAAGAAATAACGGGCATGATGACTGAATGACACAGCCGTAACGGTCGCTGGATGTTGTAAGTATGCTGTAGGCTTTTATTGTTGTTGCAAAAAAAGTTAAATTTTTTGTTGCCATAGAGGCTCCTSTGAAGTGCCGTAGGCACTTTCGAACAACACAAAACCAGCAAAAAATTAAAACAAAAGAAAAAYAAAAAATTGAAAATATGCAAAACAAATAAAAAATCGTTGCAGTGTGCAAAGTGTGTGTGTGTGTGCGTGTGTATTACGAAGTTCGAAACTTTTTGAAGTATGGCTTAATCGCCTGACCAGTGGCAGGATCACGGATTAGTATTGCCACTTCACATAGCACCAGCTCGCACACATAAATACATCTACATGCAAATGCCTATGCTAATGCCCATGCATACAAATGTCACGTAGCAGTTGTAATGCAGTTGCGGCAGTAAGTGCAACACCAACACACACACGCACACACACACACATAAAAACAGCAAAAAAAAAGACAAAAACAGTAGAAAAAAAGCAAAAATAATAATATAACGGTACGTGTGTGTAAATAAAGCACATAAAAATGGCAAACGAAGCGTTCACACCTTTTGCATAAATTTTTATGCTAACTACCACTTACGGGCACATACACCACACACGCACACACACATRCGCGCAGTTCATTTGCATGCTGTGTCCTATTCATTTGGGCTTCTCTGCATAACTGTTACTMAMACACGCACACACATATACAAACGCAGCACTTTATTGCTGTTACACTTTGGCATGTGAGCGATCCATGGTCYATTTTCGTGTCTTTCTGCTCGTCCTTTTTGTCGCTCTCCACCCGGTATATGTCCTACGGCTGAAATTCAATTTCGGCTGCGAATTTGAGTGCGTCCAGCATTGAGTAAATATTCAAAATGGACCCACAAAAAAAAAAAAAAATGAAGCACGAATTGGGTGTCAAAAATAAATTCTGTGAATGCGAAAGTTTTCAAGTGTTCGAATGTACAGTTAATAAATGGAAATAGTTTTTGAAGGTGCCGTTATTATTATTGAGATGATTTATAGGTGACAGAGTAAAGAGGAGAATTTCTTTCAAATAGATAAATACATGTAGGCTATACTGCACTGACTGGGCACGGCTGCTTTAGAAAGTGTTTTCACAAATATGGGCATGGTCATGAGTATAACTGCTCGTTTTTTGGAAACGGGGCTGAAGGTAACTTCTGAGAGAACGACTGACTCCTGAAAACGTGGTACCGCACATTATCCAATCACAATAGTTGTGGAACCGGATTAGAGGAAGAAAAGTAAAGCTTAGTATTAAAGAATGACAAATAAAGAACGAAGGACGGTATGTAAACGAAGAAAACTTTTAGAAGTAGAGCCAATCGGCTAAAGCTTCTCATTTCGAAGAAATGCCTTGTGGTGGTCGCACAAGGAAAATAAGCAGCTATAGGAGAAGGAGTTAAGGGTTTAGTACCTAAAACTGGCGGGACATGATCCCAGAGAAGTAAGTCATTAGCGAAATGTATGAATCGTGCATGTCATCTACAATATGAAGGTATCGTTTGAAGATTCCACCTCCGACTAAGAAATAAAGGTTATAAATATAATTTTTGATAAGAATACGTTAACTTCGATTACACCGAAGCTGTAATACTGTTCACAATTAAAAAACAAAAAAAATTAACCCGATATTGTAGTTTGTCTGACAACTGTATAGCGGTCGATAGCAGCTTCTTGGTATTAAAATCGACCTAATGTGCTGAAGARGAGCCGTTGTGGTCCAAAACTACCCATATTAAAACCATGAAAAGTGCAGTCGTTTTAGCCATGTCCTTATCAGATTTTTTCAGACACTTCTATAAGAATATTTAAWACTTCAGTTGTTACTATTACGGTAATTTTTCGAAAAATTCAAAACCAAACCTATGTTTTACTCTTGAGATATACTAAATATTTTTGAGTAATGAATAATTTGACAACGGTCATATACCGCAAAAATATGGTTGGAGTGGGAAAAACCTGGGTCCATGAAATTACTTGCATGAACTTATGAAAACAATTAATTTTCCGGTATTAAGCCTTATTCGTCAGCTCAATGGGTTTAGTAAAGTAGCAACTTCTACTCACTTCTGCTGCTCAATATCTCTTAAATTAGAACAGTAGCAGCCATTTAATATATCCCGTCTCATCCTACTGAAGGCTGAGCATTCGGAAAGATATTATTGTAGCGTCTGCGTCATTCCGCTGACACTTCTTTTCCAATCTCGTAAAGGTGGGATTTTAAGGATAGACATTTTGAGATGACCCGATGAACCCCCCTAAGTTCCCGTTTTATAAGTTCCATTTTGCTTGGATGTAGGAACTTTTTGGACTGCCCACCATCAACACTTCCCCAAAGCATCTTTGTAGTACGCCTTGTGTTGCTAATGTTTCAAGCCCTGAGTTATTCCTCTAGACTTCATTGCTTCAAACAACTCTTGATGGAACTGAATGGTCTGGGGCAGCTTGTGAGTTCTCAGCGAGTAACCGCCTGTTCGAATAAGGTTACACAATGAGACTTAGTATGAGTACTATGGATATCCTTAATTGTCACTTGGCTATCCACTAAACAGTTTCTGGACTATCTGGTGACAGCGGAAACCTACTTGGTACCTTCTGTTATGCCAAATTTTCGGTTCAAAAGACTGAATTGTAGTCATGTATGGTAGTCTGAAGYTATCTCTTGCGTATGGACTAATATAGTAGATCAGAAGCCCGTTCTGTACCGATTTCACACACTGATCCGACAGTGAATAAGTAGATTTTCTAATTGGAACTTTTGATCGCGGAACTATTCGTATTTTCTTCTCTTCTTCCTTAATGGCACAGACACCACTTACGTGGTTATAGCCGAGTTTACAACAGCGCGCCAATCGTTTCTTCTTTTTCAATGTGGCACCAATTGGAGATTACAAGCGAAGCCTCGCCCTTCACCATCATGCCTTTAAAATGGAGTGGTATTCCTTTTTCTCTGTTTTTCCCGGCGGAATCTGCGTAGAATACTTTCAGAGCTGGAGTGCTTTCGCCAATTTGGTCATCATGACCTCGCTAGCGTAGCCACTGTCTCTTGATTCGCTGAAATACGTCAATGCCGTGGTACATCTCACACAGCTCATCATTCCATCGAATGCGATATTCGCCGTGGCTGATTCGCAAAGGAACATACATCTTCCACAGAATTTTGCTCTCGAAAACTCKTAAYGGAGACRTTGTTCTCTACTTGGATATAAAAAGTATTTCTCGGCCGAGTTTAGTAGTGATGCSGAGTCTCCRATSACCTAAAATTATGAGTCGGCTGGCCGTAAGCATTATATCACACTTCAGTTGAATATRTATTAACCGGCTATCGAGGATAAACTCAAAAGTCGCTCTTGATGTAGTTTTTATTTTCGYCCCTAATCCCCAGCAATCATTTGAAAATTTTTCAYAAAATTTTTTAAGCCATTAAAAACAATCGTTAGGTAAGTAACTTAAAATAATAATATTAAACTATTGTGCAGGTTGCATAGGAGGTACTATGTACAAATTTATTAGAAAATTGTTCTGGTAATATTTCTCAGAAYTTCTGTAAGCCTTTAGGAAGATTTTAGACGATATTCGAGAACAATTTAGCTTTTATTTTTCGTTAAACTACTCATATTTATTATACTATATAATTTAGAAAAGAAAACTTCAAAATACGATTTTTATTGATCGCAGGGCTACTGTGGCTTAACGTTCAACCTGTGATATGCCTCACAATGAGTCACATAAATCCCAATCCGCATTATATTCACTCATTATATAAGATAGATGTCATGTACACACATACCAGTATGAATATACAATTTTTAATTTATTTAACTTTCACTTTTAATTTATTGTGTTGCATTCAACATATTCAACATTTTATTTTGCCCTGCCGCTTCCCGATTGACTGAAAATTGATTTCATTTTGAATATTCGCATTCATCAGTAAACTGCCAGCGTGAATAGTTTACATGTATATGYATATATGTGTGTCTGTATGTTACTGTAGAATTAGCCATGTCGCCTGATTGCATACATTCACTCACTTATGCATTCATTCAATTATTCCGTTATTTATTCGCTTTTGGCGTGCGCTCGTTATTGAAAGTCGAGTGAACTAGCGGAAATAAAAAGCTGCGAAAAAAGTATGAAAATTGTCATTAATATGGAATAAATGGATATTTGCATTTTTCTTCAAATGAATATAATAAAACCGAAGAGGAAGCACRCYGTTATATATAGTATATWCATATAMATACATGCATATGTATGTAAATCTTGGAGGGCGCTTATAGGTGCGCGAAATGCGGAAAAATATTGGAAATAAATGTATAAAGTGAATTTGTAACACTATATATTTTACTGTTACTCAGTTCGTTGAAACGRTTTATGTTTAAAATATAGGATTTTTTTTTTTTATAGAGCTATCGATTTTTTCGAAGGAAAGCTGCTGAAGTAGACATCTCTGTTTGACATTTATTTTCAGAGTTATATTTCGTAGGTATGTAAATGAGTAATTTTTTCATATACGCAGCATAAACGATCCTGCAGAGACTTTCTTGATTTCTTGAGTTCCSCAAAAGTTACTGAATGGTGTGCTTTGTAGTTTAACTCTTTAAAACTCCAGATGGACAAATACCAGCCGATCAAATATAACTCGAATGGAAAAAAACAAAAACTTCATTTTCACATACATTGTGAAATTGTAAATGGAACGGAAAATATTTTTATATATCATRTTCATTCATTCAYATTAAGTTGTCAAAAAAAGTCTTGCGGTATTTGCGCTAGTTGGCGCTGAGAGCGCGTAGTTCTAGTTTTATTCGTCGCATCGGGTCATGYTATACCTTTTTGGAAAGCTCATTTCACGTGCWAACACGTGTTTGSTTGATTGTCGTTTCTTTTAAGTCRTKYGTGAGTTATAGCRTCGCAAAMATGGAGCAAAATRAAGAGAAAATACGGYATATTTTACAGTACTACWACGATAAAGGCAAAAATGYATYTCAAGCCGCCAAAAAAATTTGTGCAGTTTATGGACCCGATACAGTTTCCATTTCCACCGCACAACGATGGTTTCAACGTTTTCRTTCTGGWGTAGAGGTGGTYRAAGAGGTGGTGAAAATCCGGAAGGCCTGTCGTCGAATATTGCGATAAAATCCCTGAATTGGTCGAAAGAAACCGGCGTAATAGCAGCCGTAGCATCGGTCAGGAGCTGGGCATGAGTCATCAAAAAAAAAATTTATGAGCAATTGAAAATTCAATAAAAATACCGCAAGAAATACCGCAAGCTTTTTTGACAAACTATTATTTATTATGTCGCCTTCAAAGTAATCAAGAGTAGATGAAATACCCCTATGCCAAGCGAATTTTGAGCGGCCGTTTCGCAATCAGATAATTATAGTGGTTCTTCAATGGTATTCATTGCGTTTTTGGCTTTAGATTTGGTCGCAATCGTGGTTCGATGCGATGCTGCATTGTCATCGTGTAAAATCGATGAATTGTTCTTCTACAATTACGATCGTCAAACAGAACTCCAGAACAATAAGCCGTGACTATCACTTTGATTTTGAATATACATATTTGAACTTTGTTTCTCATTTCAGCATTTTCTCTTTTTTATCAAATATTTATTTTATACGTACATATGTACTTTTATTTAGGCACATCATATCGGTGTAAGATTCACGAATATGCATTTTCGAATTTTGGTGCTTAGAAAATGTGCGAAGCAAATTTAATAAGGCTTCAGTATCTAGTTATTAGAAGCTTCGTTAACAAAAAACTTGATACTAACTTTTTACATTTATAAAATTTTTCCCTATACAACTGATAATTAAATCGCAAAATGATGAAGAGCACCAACAAATTTGGAAAAACCGCAGGCTTTCTTGTCTTGTTCTAAATCAATTTCAAAAGAAATCAGTTCAATCAACCCTAAATGAACTAGATTTGCGCTAGATCCTGCAAGGGAATTAACTTCAAAATATTCCTGGTATTATCTTCCTTCGTCAGACCGTAAAATTTTAATTCACGCTCCCGATGTTATTCAATAAGTACCAGTTTGAAATGGAGAGCTCTCAGAAGAATCTGCTGAGTCAAGAATAAGGACGTTAAGATGTCTCAACTACAGCACATAAGAAAGTACTAACGGATCGCTTCAAATCGGAACTTTGCTAAACCGATTGCTTTTGATCCCCAGTCAAAGAAACTATAATGCTAAAGTAAATCAATTTTATTAAAATCAGTTTTTGATTTAGTTGAATTATATTTAAAAAAAAAAATTCCCAGACCCATGAATCCTAATGTTTCAACYATAGGGAGAGCGGTGTCAACTGAGTGGGATACATTAACATTCCTTTGGATGGTCAGAGTTAGACGGTGGCTTTTTGCATTCAGCGCGTATATTTCGTAAGTCTAGTCAGTTCGGCATGAACAAGAATTGAAACTACTACAATATCCAGAAAGAATTTGCGCAAGGAATTCTCAGAGCAATTCGGGCTCTTCGTCTGCATATGAGGGGCAATGTAACGCTAAAAACGCCATTCACTCATCGGAGTCTCACTGTGTATGCGTTGTACAGGAGACATTGGAGAACAAAGTGCAATGATCTGACAGGCGAAAATTTTGTGCATCATATTTGATGTTCATCTGGGCGGCCCCTGTACGCCTTGTAACCCCTGTATGTTACGAATAACCTTTATTTTTCTTTTATCGAAGAACTGCCGTCTACCGAGAGAATTTTGATACGTCTCTGTATTAATTGCCATCTTTACTATTTTTGGTCATCCCAAACCTGCCGAAGTGTTTCATAAGAGAGATATTCTTATAAAATGCTGCTTTTTCTAAGCCTCATTTCCACTTAAACTATTACAATATTAATTTACTTCTTTAGTACGAGTATTCATCTCCGGTTATTCACTTGAAAATCGCTTTCAGTTAAAGACAATGTATAAGAGCGTCAACATTGATTGGAACTTATGAGTATGGCTTTAGGTCTGGCAAATCACAAGTTGTTGACCAGATATTTACCATGCGCCAAATCTTGAAAAAAAACTCGTGAAAAGAGGATCGACACACACTTCTGCAATCTACTGCTGGATAGAATAATTCGAGCTAGAGATCTGAATACAGAAGGTACAATCTTCTAGAAGAGTGTACAGCTGCTGGCGTACGAAAATGACTTCGATATCATTGGCTTCAATAACCGCGCCGTTAGTTCTGCTTTCTGCGGACTGGATAAGGCAGCGAAGCAAATGAGCGTGGTGGTGAACGAGGGCATAACGAAGTATCTCTTGGCGTCAAACAAGCAGTCGTCGCACTCGTGACTAGGCCCCCACGTCACAACTGCGAGGTCGTAGATGATTTCGTCTACCTTGGAACTAGCATTAACACCGAAAACAGCGTCAGGTGTAATAGGCAAWTAAGAAGTAAAGTGCTCTCTCGACGAACAAAGACCAATTTGTACAAGTCACTCATCATCCCCGCCCTGCTATTTGGTCCAGAGAAATGGAGGCAGACAACTTTTGAGTTATACGACGACAATGACAGAGTTCAGCAAATTAAAATGCAGCGGCTACGTTAGTTAGGTTATGTCATCCGAATGAATGAAAACACTCCAGCTTCGATAGTAATCGRCGCAGTACTCGYCKRGGAARGCACAGAAAGAAAAGATCCTCCACTCTTCGGAAGGAGCAGGCGGAGAAGGACCTAGCTTCACTTGAAATCTTACAAATCTCCAATTGCCAATATAGAAGAAAAAATTATTCCACTCCGACTTTTAACCTGAAAATCGTTTTCAATTAAAGACAAAGTATAAACACGTTTCTCCTTAAACTTACCAAAAGTGATTTTTGACACAAAACTCATCTCCAAATATGATGCACAGTTATTTAAAGTACACGAAAAGGAAATAGGTCAACAATAAACTACTCAGGGAAATATTTTTAATATGAGAAGTTTTCTTTGATTTTTCTAAAATTTAATAACACTTAAAGAAGTCGAGCAATTCATCAAGCGAGGGTGATACATTTTTCTTTTAACACGTCAACACACAGAGCACGTGACACAAATACAAGTGCACACACACGCTGGCAGCAGTCTCAAAGGAATAAGTCATTAGTTTATGTGGGCGAAAAAAGACACTAAAAACCGACAACACATTGAATACACAAATAGTTTGCATAATTTTCCAAAGCCGCAAAGTAACTAAAGGAAATTGACAAAAAATAAAAGAAACGAGAAAGCATGCGAAGTGCTGGCGCTACAGTGAGCACAGGCCGGGAGTGAGGTAAGGTGCAGTAAAGGGATGGGGTAGGACGACAGTTGTGAGTGCGCCAAATAGTTATCAACGCGTTAGGACTTYTGCTGATGACATGATTCCCCAGACGGAGTGGAATTTRCCGTTACGTGCATGTATAAATGTGTGCATTTCCGCATGTATGTATGTATKTATACATGTGTATGTAATGCCATGTGAGTTGAAAAAACACAAACGCTCATAAAAAAATTGAAAATGCCCTGATGACTAGCGACGTATRTGTGTCAGCAAATATGAAAGTAACTGTAACACTAACGGTTTTCTGTATGTAGGCGTCCAAGTATGTGTCTGCAASTCAAGCCTCGACGACAGTCTCGGCAGCAGCTAACGTTGGAATGTGAAATGAAGACATTCGCATAGTTTTACACGTACCRCAGTGAAGACAAACACACACAGAAGCATATTGTAGCGGCGTAAACCTGCAATGAGCACGCTGCCACAGTTTTATATGGCTTCATTATGTGACCCGCGTGTCTATGCTTCTGCACACCCACGCGTCTCCTCATATACAAACCCATATGCATTTGTATGTGTGTGTGCGCAGCTYCAGCACTACAAATTTGTGATTTGTTCTACAACTCTCGCCAACAGCAACAACATTGCCTYAATCGTGTGCTSCACCTTAGAATGGCGGCTTGATGTTGCATGCTGCAGCAACTCGTAAGGCTAATGTGGTGAATGTGTGTGTCCACACACGACATTTGTAGATTGTAGCCACCYATGGTGGATATGCTTTACAGGACATAATGTCAGCAAATGGACTTGGCGTGGCGAAAGGCATCCGTTGCACAGTGGGTTCGTTTAATTTGCTCAAATGCGCGAGTAACGGAAATTGTTACACTCTTTTGAATTAGTTCATCTATACGATGTAGTAAGTGTGAAAAATCCATATACCAAAACTAATTAGTTTCGTTCTACGTTCTGACCGAAACCGGAATGTCCATGTTGGACATAAGGTTGATCATATCTCTAAACTTTGCTAGATTGTAGTGTCCCTATAGTTGCATGGCGTGGCGCATTACTGTTGCCTGCTGCCGGTGTTGTTCGTTCCCCAATCTTTATTCCGTGCGGAGCTACGCCTCCATAAAATGGGAGCTTAAGCAGTCATTGAGTTTAGGGGGACTCAACTGGAAGTACCAAAAGCTACAAAGTCAGACCAAAGACTTAAACCTGGTACCACGGGGAGCAGTTAGCCCTTGGAGGTAACTCCAATCTGATCATTGTGTTTGGCCCTTTTGTGGATATTTGTGGTGGCTGAGGTTTATACCTAAATCCAGGAAGGGCATTTTTTCCAATGTGGAGTTACACTGCGGCCGGGTGCCGCACCCAAAGTACGGCAGAGGTTTTAGATGGGCCTCGAACCCCACCAAGGTGACTATGGTGTCCCTATCCACCCGAACCAATGGGAACCAAAAATTAAATGCAAAATGCATTTATGCTTAAGGGCGCTGATCAACGCATTTTATTGATCTACGTGCTTCTAGCAATAGAAAGCACCGTGATGTTAAGCCTTCGCAGGCAGGTACTCACGTAAACCACATTGACATTCTTACCCTAATGCATGGTTCCCGATAACCAGAAAGTCCCGACCCCTAGATCGGTGGAGTCGGAGACGGTTGTAAACTGATAGGCGATTCAGCTTCCCCATTCCACTAAAAACGGTTTAACTTCATAAGCTGACATCGCTTTTAGTGCCGCCTGACTATCGCTGATGGCGATAGTTGCGTTGTTAATTTCTGCACATTGACCAATAGCAAAGACTTCTGCTAGAAAAATGCTTGAAAAATATCCCATTGGTAKGTATAGTTTGATAAGAGGAAATGCAATGAATGGTTCCGTAGGCCGTTTGTGAAGATATTCCACCCCGCCTTACGTCCGAGAGAAACTTTAAACTTCTTTGTGAAGTTTACCCTCTTCGTAACGTCGTCTTGTGGAAAAGGAGCCTGTGTTATTTTCCCTTAAGGCCTTCCTGTTTTGAGACGAAATTATCTTCACTTTGCAATATCCCTCCGCTGCCATGAATAGCATGGTAAGCATCATTGCCTGTTTGATCCCTAATGGAGCGGTGTATGCTCCAGCATGACTCCATGTGCAGCGGTTGGGCAGGTGCGCATTTTCGAAACAACTTTGATAACTGGTATCCAGTGTAATTTTTAACCTTCCCGCTTTGATTACCATTCCACTACTATGACTTTCAAGATCATTTTGGTGAAACTCTGCTCAGTTATATCCCATTTATACATTTTTTATTGGAATGTTTGGAAAAACTCTATTGGCAATATGATAATTTGTTTGGAAAGCCAATAACTTCACACTATTTGAGAAAGAAGTTGGTGTTGATAATGTTTATCAAGACGCTTGTGATCATGGAAAAGTCAGACAAATATAAAGTATCAGATAACCGATCTCAGAAGTCAAATTTCAGATAGTAATCAAGATAACCAAACTCAATACTCTATGTGGATTTAAGGGCATTTTGGTAATTTAAGACATTATGAATTTTCTCCAATGCCAATTAAGACCAAGAAGAACAAACCACYGTCATCTATCGGAGGGCATGGCGAAACTCGTAGAGACTCTAAGCTACAGAGAGTAGGAGCAAAAAAATAATATTTAAAAAAATTCCGAAAATATCAAAGTCAGTTTGCATGTTGAAGTCCAGAGCAGATTAACTTTATAGAGAAAATACTATGTGTATTTGCGAAGTYCTTGATGTTTGAGAATAGTGAAATTCTACTATAGGACAGATCTGGAATACGGTGGAAAGGGGAATCCAATTCGCACATTTTCATAATGGTTTCCTTAGCTCTTCACATGCTTCATTATCTTGATGGAACATCATTTTCTTCTTCTGCTTCAAATGGAATTGTTTTTCGATTTCATCCTTAATAAATTCCAACAGCTTTATTTTATTGATAACAGATTTATTATTGATTTAGAGAACATTCGGATAAACAAAGTGAGTTCTTTGAAAGCAAAATTAGACTGTTTTGGCCAAATTGGTTAAAGAGCTGACGAATCAGGCTCACATTTTTTGTACTTACCGATCATGCATCATTTTATATCTTCATTTTGTTATTTAACCCACTGTGCGACACTAGCTGCAATTTTCATAGCTCTGCTAGGCTATGAGACAGAATTACATTTTTGAAATTCTAATTTCTAAATCCAGCAAAAGTGCCAGCTTAGGCTGCATACGTTTACACAGAGTTATAAAGTGAAAGCTAAAATTTTGYGAATGCACACGGAAAGCGTTACTTTTAAACGCACATAAAACTCAAAAATGTATGAGTTGAAATAAGATATCCCGTTAACTGCAGCAKCAGYAGCTTGTACAGCCGAMAGATTTGATGTACTTACAAGTAAAAGTTATTCAGTGGGCCTAAGACAGCTGTTCYTCCACGACTACTAACCGCATGCAGAACTTGCAGTGTGTCGGTGTGCCTGATTGCCTGTGCACACCCGTCAGGGGTCACGCTCATTTCCATTTCATTTCAAKAAGTACTCAAGTACACTTGTGGCCCTGTCCGATGGGCGATTATACTCGGCACGGCGTAACCCCCCGGCTAAAGCTGCAGTGTGACCCCAGCTGCGCTTTTGGCTATTCAAAAGATTTKCTGTTCCTCCCTCCGCTGTCCTGAATTTTTCACGTGGCTTAAAATATTTGTATGTCACTGCTTTGGAGTATGTCTGTCCGTCGGTTGCTCGCAAAATGCTGTATGTGAAGCGAAAGCGCAGTGGCAGTTTAAGCGCCACAGACATTTATGTGTTTCTTCTACACCTACAAACACACCCGCACACACATGTACATTTATATGGACAAAATCCCTCACACAGCCGTCATTTGCATAACGGCGAACGGTGTGAGGCCTGTCTCTTATACACATCTAGATGTGTATAAGAGACAGACATTTATATGGACAAAATCCCTCACACAGCCGTCATTTGCATAACGGCGAACGGTGTGAGGCAGATGGAAAACAATTACAAGTTTTACTTGCACTTGTGCGCCTAAAAGTGCGCAATACAATTTGCATAATACCCAAGTCCACAGTCTCAGCCGCAAGAAGTGCAACCGCAACCGCAGCGGTGATAGTCACCAGCGCAAATKCCACTAACCGAAAACGGTGTAATGCAAATGAGTGCAAATTGAATATAGTTTAGCGTTTTGCTCGACATTTTGCTTTAGGCATTTGAGCGTGTCGTTGTTGTGTCAGCGGGGGTGGTGTCGTCAAGCCCCTCGTAAATAGCACAGCTGGACRAGAAAACGACAAGACACCTTGTAATATAGCTATGAGCGTATGCTATATTGTACGTGCCTTTAATAATGCCTTAGAAAGTTGCTCAGAGAGCGCGGAGTGAAAAAGAATTTGTGCAGTTTTTACTTTTATCTGACAGCCTTTGGATATCTTTTTAATAGGGTCATTGTTATATATACAAATATAACTTCTAATACTATAAATATCTCTAGATTTCGCTTGCAGAATTTTTCAAATCAAACTACTGTACTAATTCTACTAAATTAWTATTTTTTCCTATCGGCATGTGCTCTGCCCGTATACTTCAATTAACGCTCCAATTATTTCTGAAGACATTGTACCTAATTTAATTAGGTTAAAACGATTTTACAAATGCAGGCCAGTTATGATATCATCATGCTTCCTAAAAAGGAATGAAAKATATATACTTGCCTTTGTCAAGGATATTTCATTCCTCTCTTAAACAAGGTATATCTGCTKCAATGTCTGCTTCTTCTTCATTTGCCTAGACACCGCTTAAGCGGTTAGAGCCGAGTTTCGAACATCCCTCCAGTCATTCTTCCTTTTCACTGTTTGGCAATTGGAAATTACAAGTAGCCATGTCCTTTTCACCCGATTTTTCCGATGAAGTGGAGTTCTTCCTCTTCTAGCTCATCGTTCCATCGAATGCTATGCTCGCCATTTCCAATGCACAAAGGATGATAAACCGCCGCAGAATTTTTCTCTCGAAATTCGTAATGCCGACTGATCAGATATTGTCAGCGCCCATGCCTCTGCACCATGTAGCAGGACGGGTATAACGAGTGATTTGTAGAATTTGGTCTTCGTTCGCCGAGAAGACTTTACTTCAAATCAGTGACCTATCCAGTCCGAAGTAGCACCTGTTGGCAAGAGTGATTCTGCGTTGGATTTACAGGTTGATATTGTTGTTGGTTTTTATACTGATAGTACCGGTGAACAAAAAAAAAAAAAACCGTAAAAATGTGCACTTTTAAAATATTTTTTACTTTTTTTGTAAGTTATTTTGATAGTAAAACTTAATAAAATAAAAAAATAAAATAAAAATGTTTTTAAGCGTTA
>NW_017536819.1:0-23845 GCF_001853355.1 Bactrocera latifrons | reverse complement strand
AACCACACATTTTTTAAAAAATATCGTTAAAGCGGTTTTCTAAATAAAAAAAAAGAAGCTAATTACGTCCTAAATCATGGAAATTTACAACTTTAAAGTTACGGTGAAATTTTGTGTTGACCCGTGTTATTCCAACGCGSAGACGTCAATAAAWTAATGGATTTGGTGCTAYCAGWACGACATGAAAMGTATTRTTACTGATGAYGAGYCTTGAATCTATGCTCACAACCCGTAAACAGACTATAAATCGGCCAAAGATCGTGGKAAAGGTGTGCCAAAGTCGAAAAGACCACGTCAAAGAAATTTTTATACTCTCGCAACAAAGTTGCTAAAGAGAGTATTATAGTTTTGTYTTTKTTCGAYTTTTGAAGTGTGGTGCACTCCGAATTCCTYYTGACCGACAAAACTGTYCACAGGGAGTACTATTTGAGTATTATGCGTATTTTACGCGAAGCTATTTGTAAAAAAAGGACGAAGTTATAGCCGACAACTCTTGGTTTTAGCACCATATAACGCATCGTMGCTAACGTATTGATTCTTCGTGATATTCTCAGTAGCTGAGTTGATTATGTTTCTATTTGAGTATACGCAAACTACTCCTCCAATAACTGAGATATCGTAATTTCGCACACAACGTTTTCTTCCTAAGAACGTTTTGTSTTATTATTTTATAATGACAGTGGTCTATTAACTAGTTCCCTTGAACRAATACTTGTGTTCGAGTTTTGATAACAGAAAAATTTGACTGAAAAACAAAAAATGTGATTGAAAGAAACAYATTTGATTTACCGTTAACTGATATTACTTTTAACTTTTCTATAGGTTAAGTTCTAGGAAAGAATGTTTACAGTAACGAGCGAGCTCTSCGTGTTGCATTTATTACAATATTTGAAAGAGGTGAATTGACTTTTCGTAGGTGATAAGTTTTTTACAATTTAGCCAATTTATTGCACCATATCATTTAATCACCATTCAATATTGTAATAAAATTTCTCTAATAATCCCGATACAGTTATTGGTACTTTCAAKAGTTTCCATCGAAATTATTGTGTATTCTGTTTTAAACAGTCTCTTTTTGAATGRCGAGTGCTCGAAATGTTATTATGCGCTAAAAAACTGCATATTACTCAGGTCAGCAAAGGACTTCGATGTTAGTCGGCTCTTTCCTGGGKTTTTTTTATATCTATCCACATTTTTTGGAATCAGCAGGTTTCTTCCTTTATTGTCACGTACTGACCTTTAATATATTTCCGATTAACCGAATAACATCGAAGACTTTAAGTAAATGGCTTAAATGGCTGGGTTAATGATGGAAATTGGATTACTACACATATACTTACCACACACACCTTATAAGTCGCCAAAGACCAAATTCTGCTTAGAGACCAATTCTGCTTACACTAACCTATTCTCACTAACTTAGCTGGCTTCCTTGAAGTTTGAACTCCCAAGAGTTTAAGCTTTAGTCATGCAAATTCGGAACAGTTCAGAAGAAAGAAAGGTGTTAAGAATCAGCTACTTCAAAGAGATTTTAAACCGGTTTCTGGGTGTATTTTTTTGCGAGCCCATCAGCTATGCAGTAACCTACGATTCTTCCGCTGTGGCCAGGTACATATACCAGCTCTACAACAATGTCTTTTCTTATAGTAGTAAGAAGCATCGAAATCCGATGTGCGTAACTGTAGTTCGCTAAACCTAACCTACACCGAACTCGTATCTCTCCCACGGAACCAGCAGATTAAATATTACTTCATGGGAAGGAAAGAGAGAGTTTAAGTCTCATCTATCATACTGATTGACGCCGAATAATAGAGCTGACGTTTCGCTGACAGCATTATATTTACCAGAGTAATGCTGTCAAATGTTCCACCAAAAAACTACCGCCAACTGAATCTGAAAAAAGATGACATTGATAAAATACGTGCTCAGAGCTTTCTATGCATTCAGTACACGTCGAACAGTACGGACTTAGGTAGTGATGGAATTGCAATAGGTAGTTTCTAAAACATGCCTCAACCGTCCACTCAGTGTTTGGGTTAGGTGGAAGTATAGGTATATTGTCTATCCATCCACGAATGTATGTCCAGGATTAGTAAGTATGTTTTCTCCACTTTTTTACGCCTACATTCGGCTCTGATAACTGGTCCATTCATTCTTGACATAGCATTATATGTGCTTGCTTTACCCGAAGTATACGCCAGGTGTTCGTCAAATTTAAATACTTTCGAGAGACTTCGAGATACTTTAGCTGCGGCTGTAAAATAATGTCGTTTTTAAAAATGGTGAGTGTTACCCTCTCTTGTACCTTCCATGTGCAAGCAATACTTCTGTTTTATGTTCAGCCAAATCTAAATTTATGAGACCATTAAAGCTATTATTGCATATAAACGGAGATCGTTCAAATGGTAAGCCACTGCTACCGCTATGAAGTCAGCCGCATACGCGATTGTTTTCATGTTTTATGGTTGGTATGTCAAATTCCTTTGTAGAGGGCCTACGACCGAGCCGTGCGGTACTTTACTCGAGAGTTTAGAGAGTCAGTTTAGCTCCGAGTACCATCGTCAGTGTCGAATAACAATCTTCTGTTTTCAAAATAGCTCATTATCATTGTCCAACTTTTTAAATATATCCTAACATATCCTCTGATTTAACACAAAATAATTTTTATAAAATTTTACGTTAACAATTTGTAAAGATTTAGTTTCTTAGTCCTGTTTAATTAAAATTGAAGTAATATCTTCAACACTTCCTGCCCAAAGGACTACTCCAATTAATCTACATACGTTTGTATTAAGGTTGACATATTTATATTTATATATCCAAGTATTTTTTTATAAAACAAGCTGAATAGTTATTTATAGAGCAAAATTGCATTAATTAACCTCATTCTTCTTAAGCGCCTAGTGAATGCCTCACTTTCACTACATAATTATCCGCTCCAGTTAAAAGCAACACTGTGCCTCGTTTAGGTATATAACTTGCAACTATGGCAACGCAACCGGCACGGGTCCCCAGGAAATCACTTTAAAAGCGATGGCCTCCGAGTTCATCACATCCACACCATTCGCAGTCAGCGTTTTAATTATTGACGTCAAATTAGAAGATTTCTGCAAAATGCAAAACGTGAGCGAGTTCAATGGCAGACAAGAAAAAAATAGTAGCGAAAACAAATCAGCGATGAAGCGAAAACTTTTCAATTTGCTATAGTAAACCAGGCGCACCAACGCTCATAGCTTAGGTGGGTACTTACCAGTGTTGCATCGACCATGGGGCGCAGTTCGGCGCTGCGCAATGCTGCATAAAATTGCGCGAATGCCAGATTCTGCTGACGCTTTTGATTAATCAGTTGCACGTATCGATCGTGCGGCAAGTGACCCAACAGCTCCTCAACAAAACTGTTAAACGTGCGTAAGTGGCGCGCAAATGGTGGCAGGATGGGTGGTGATGACGTTGACACAGTTCCCTCGTCCACCTCGCGTGGCAGCACTTCGTTCTCCTCCGCCAAGTCATTGAGCAGCACAAAGCTGAGCTGCGGTTCCGACGACAGCTGCACCTTGGATGATCCGGCATCGGCGCGGCCATATGCGGGCTGTTGTTGTGCGTTAGGCACAAGCAGATGCAAATAATCCAGTACGTCTATAACCTCCGGTATTTGCTGAGCTTGCTGCAGCAGTGCTGTAAATTGCGTGCCGCGTAGATATTTGAAGACTTCGCGGAAATTCGAATCGGTGATGTAGTGCTTGGCGACGATTTCGTCCACCGTGGCTGTGGGTATCAAATCGAGAAAGTCTTTTAGCTCGTTGATGATTTCCGGCGAGATTTTCGCAATGCTGCGCGTAGTGACCAGCACTGCTGCGCTGCCTGTTGTTATTATCGCTGTTATTGCGCATAGCAGCAGCAGACAGCGATTTGTGTGCGAAAACATTTTTTTCTTGTTTTTTTTTTTTTTTTTTTGGTCTGGATTTACACTACGTTCGCTCACTGTACCAACGTCTTTTGTCACTCGCAGTCACACACTAAATCACCGAACTCAATCGCTGGCTGACCAACGCTTCATTTGTACTTTGGCGGAGCTAACGCTGCGGTCGCCAGTTCCGCTGCTTATCAGCGACTTAAATTACGCTGAGCCGCGTATAAACATTAGCTTTGCTCGCTTTTGTGTTATTTATCGCTAATTTTGTTTTCATGCTTGACCGGCAGCAACGTTTGCATTGTTGTTGCAGTAAATGTGTTCTGTCGTTGACACACATGCAAACATACGTAAGTATTTATGCTGCCTGTTTGCTTTGTAATTCTATACGTATGTATGTATTATCTTATCTGTATTTTTTAATCATTTGCAGTGGTACGAAAGTGAACACGTGAAAACATTTAAGAAAGAAAAACTAATCTTGTTTGCACTTTTGCCTTAAATGGTTCGAATTCACTTATGTACTACTGTGATCAATTGAAAAGTGAATTTGGCCGTTTCATCTCCTTCAAAGTAATGCTCTCATGACATAGTTTTTCTGAGTTGGAGTCCCAAATTATTCACAAATTGAAGAAGCATCCTCATTTAAATACAGTGGCTCCCAAAGCTCGCTTCAATATTTCACAGAATTCTTTGAATATTATATTTTTCAGTAAAATAATCCCGAAAGACTTCTGGTTTGCAGAATTTTATTTTGGCAACTTTGTTTTATTCAAATAAAAATTGAACTCTGATTTAAAAAAAAATCTAAACTTATTTTGAACCGAAATATGGATTTAAACTATTTTAGTAGTATACTACACTCGATCAAACCAATATCACAAAATTATTCGAAAATTAAGTTTCTTGCATGTTTTGAAAAAGTAATTTTTAATCTTCGAGAAGGAAAACAAAATATAACGGGAGATGTCAAAAATAACTAATAGAGGCTTTCATACAGCTCCGTTTGAAGAAAAATTCGCTGAAGTTGGGGCAGCGATCAAAGAGGTATATGCACTCCAGCTCTAGAAATTCATTAAAGCCTCGTTCCGTATGTGGGGATAAGTGTCAGCGATGAAACTGGCCGGCTATGAGGAGCGCACTCAACGAAGGAAGCCGCTTATAAGTGAAAAAAAAATATAGTAAATATGTTATATATGGTATCGAGGCTTGATCGAAAGTAATTTTTTTTGACGAAAAGAATCTCAACATATTTGAACCTTTTTAAGACAAAAAATTTTGCCGAAAGGTGAATGGCGAAATGCGAAGGAAAAACAAAATATGTTCGGTTAAGCACGGGAGAGGAAATGCATTATTGTGAGCAAACGGTATTGGTAATATTAAACTTCATATTCACTGATATATAAATGGAAATAACTGAAATGTTAGCACGGATAAATTCGAATTTTTCGGTCATTACAATTCTCAACAGAATAACTAACCGAAGCCATACAATTCACGATGCGAAGCTGTGGATATTGTACAACACTCAAAAAGTTATGGGCACGCCGATATGCTTAGTCCACGGATCTTACTTAGATTGAGCACTTTTGAGCGTATTTGGAAGAAGCTATCCGCAAAAACAACACATTTTCCAAAACAGACCTCCAAGAAATAGTTCTCAAAGATTAAAAAATTAAATTAAAATTAAATTAAAATTAAAAAATTAAAAAATATTTGCAGAGCGAACAAAAATATTAGTATTCTCAATGCAGTCAAGAGATCATTGAAGACATGCCTCGTTCTGGACGACCGCCGACTGTTCGTTCTAATGCAAATACCCAACTGAAATTGCCGCTCCGTGGAACCCGTTTTCAGTGGATAAAACAAAATTCGCTGAAGAAGCTGAAGGCCATTCCAAAAAGTGCTTATGTAAAGTATTTCGAAGACTGGAAAAATCGTTAACATAAGTGTATTACATCTGGTGGGGATTACTTCGATGGCGACAAAATAAATATTGATGTATAATTATATATTTTGCTTTTTTTTTACAATTACCGCGTACTTTTTTATCACAATATTAGCCGATATTTATTTAAAGTAACATTAGCTTTAATTTATATATTTTGTAGAATACTTTTCTGATATAAATTCGCCGAATTTTTCCATCAAAGTGTTTTTGCTGCAGGCAATTTTTTTCTTTTAATTATTTCTCAGAATACTTTTGTGAAGACTTGTATGTAGTTGTGAGTAAAAACATTGAGCACTTAAGGGAAATTGCTGTGGCTGGGGGCGAAATCGGACCACTGCCGCGCCATTAAACGAAAATCGGTAAAGTGATGCAAATAATCACCAGTAAAATTAGCATTCAGCACTAAACCCGGGTGAAGTTCATCAGGCCTATGCGCAGCGGCTTCTTGTCGCAAGTTAACATTCTATTAATTACTTTTCATGCTTTAAGTGTGCGCAAGTATCAGATAACTTTCCTTAGAACTTAACCCAATACCCGTAACTTTAAATTAGTTAAAATGACAATAACAGTATAAATTTCTTAAAGGAACATACGTATGTAGGAGAATAATAAATAATATTTAAACATTCATTGGTAATTTTTTTGGTTGTTTATATGTAATTTTCTAGTAAAATGTTGAGTTCAAATAAGTTTGGTTCAAGTTTTCCTTTAACATACTCTCGTGGCCACGCAAACCTTACCACTATATGGTCTTAAATTTTTTTCAGACTTTTTCGTTCGTTCGAGGGTTTCTTCGATTTTGTTTCTCTTTATGGTTTTAGTAAGCATAAGTAAACTAAATTGTATTATCTAATTACCATTATAGTTTTTAATTTATTACGTTTAATGAGTAAAGCACAAATTAGCTTTTCTGTGCTTATACAAAAGCGGCCGATTTTATTGTTTTTAAAGTGATACAGCTGCTAAACTTCGTGTTTCTATTAAAAAATAATAAAATAAAATATTAATTTCAAATATAGTGTAAATTAAATTAAATTAAAAAAATAAAAAATAAAATTTTTCATTGCATGTCAGTCTCTTACATTACGAGCTCATTTTGTAAAGCCCGCTAACTTTCAATTGATTTATCTAAAGCTGATTTGTTATACGAGATCTGCTATTTGTATTTAATCTTTAGTATTATTGATAAATAACATGTCATTAACTTATTTCTTAATAAAAAACCTTCTTAATAAGGAAGGGCTAAGTTCGGGTGTCACCGAACATTTTATACTCTCGCATGATAAAGCGATAATCGAGATTTCAGGCATGGTTGTGAACCGATTTCACCCATATTTGGTACATGTCATCAGGGTGTTAAGAAAATATTATATACCGAATTTCATTGAAATCGGTTGAGTACTTCCTGAGATATGGTTTTTGGTCCATAAGTGGGCGACGCCACGCCCATTTTCAATCTTTAAATAAAGCCTGGATGCAGCTTCCTTCTGACATTTCTTCCATAAAATTTAGTATTTCTGACGTTTTTTGTTAGTCGGTTACCGCTCTTTTAGTGATTTTCAACATAACCTTTGTATGGGAGGTGGGCGTGGTTATTATCCGATTTCTTCCATTTTTGAATTGTATATGGAAATGCCTAAGAGAAACGACTTTATACAGTTTGGTTGACATAGCTACAGTAGTTTTCGAGATATATGCAAAAAAGTTAGTAGGGGGAGGGGCCACGCCCACTTTTCCAAAAAACTTACGTCCAAATATGCCCCTCCCTAATGCGTTCCTTTGTGCCAAATTTCATTTGAACATCTTTATTTATGGCTTAGTTATGACACTTTATAGGTTTTCGGTTTCCGCCATTTTGTGGGCGTGGCAGTGGGCCGATTTTGCCCATCTTCGAACTTGACCTTCTTATGGATCCAAGAAAAACGTGTGTCAAGTTTCATCATGATATCTCAATTTTTACTCAAGTTACAGCTTGCACGGACGGACGGACAAACGGACAGACAGACATCCGGATTTCAACTCTACTCGTCACCCTGATCACTTTGGTATATATAACCCTATATCTGACTCTTTTAGTTTTAGGACTCACAAACAACCGTTATGTGAACAAAACTATAATACTCTCTTTAGCAACTTGTTGCGAGAGTATAAAAATTGTGTGCCGCAAAAAGTAAAAAGGAAGATTTGCGTGGCCACTAGTGCATTTCGTTTTTAAATCGATGAAGAAAAGTTCGTCTAAATAATTATTTTGCAAATAATATGTTATAAAATACCCCACAAAAACAAACTATTCCTAACAAGAACTATTTCTGATCGTTCAGTGTGTATGGCATGGCTATGTGCTATATTCATCCGATTTGAATAATTTCTTCGCAGATTACATAATCGTCTCAGAAAATAAGCCTTGCCTAATTTCATGAAAATATAACGTCAAATGAAAAATTTCCCTATACAAGCACTTCGGAACTAAGAAAAAAATGTTGACTTTGTATGGCATCTATATATGCTATAGTGGACCGATATCATTGGTAACAAAAAAACTTGTACAAAATTTCAAATCAATAACTCAGAAGCTGTGGGACTATCTTGCGTATATATGAACAGACTGACGTCGGTAATCAACTAACTTAACATGTTCTTAATTAAATTCATATATTTTGTAGGATATCTGATGTTTCCTTCTAGGTGTTACAAAACTCGTGGTACACTTAATATATTATACTCTGTTCACAGCATACAAATTATATGTCAGGCAACAACAAAGTGAATTGTTGAATTTCTAGCCATTTCTTGTACATATTTTCAAAATGGTATAAGCCTCTTGGATTCCAATCTAATTTTATTATAGTGCAATAGTATATTACATATGCGTAAGTTGTCTGTTCGAATCATCACTCTCCAAAGTATGCAGAATTGCAGACAAAATTGTAGAGCAGCCGTCAGAAAGTGCCGCTACTGAAACGAGTTCTTATGAATTTCTGGGAAAAAGGCACCGTACTCGAAAAATATAATATATTTTCCTGTTGAAATTAATAAATAAAAACAGAAAATCGCAAACTGTATGCTGTACTTCATTAAAGTGTGTTTAGTTATGGATTTGTGTTTATAAACAAATATTCCGGTGTCACTGTCTTTGAGTTTTTGTGGCATACCAAATAATTTCACCGAAAAATTAAGACTTTTGCCACACAGGCTTTAATAATTCAAGATTCAGGTAAAGCTGGTGTACATATGTTTGTATGTGTCATTGCTTTACGCCAAAATACCGTTACATACACTGCCACAGCCTCAATTTCATTCGCATTATTACCGGCGACCTAACAACCACCATTATCCTACCCCTGTCTCAACCAATGCATATGTGCTTTCAGGTGTATGTATATGTGTGTGTTAGAACTAACACAGATTGCTCAGCCTGGCGTTATTTTACGACACACATTAGTCTAACTAGCGTAATTTATGAGCTGCGTAGAGCAGACGGCCAAAATGTGGCAGGAAAGCGGTGTAACCGGCAGGTAAGAACTTGTATACTGAATGAGACGCTATGCATTTATACATGTGTGTGTGTGCGTGTATGTTTTTAATGTGTGACTGTGCAATATTAACGGCATATGGTAAGGCGACCGGTAGTTAGTCGAAAAACGTCTTTTCCTTGCGGCCAAAAGACACTTTCCGGTGTAGGAGCGGCCACAGCGTTGTGTACACCTGAGCTGCAACAAACACACACACATAAACATGGGAGCGTGTGTGTTTATTTGCTTGCTAGTGTTAGTGTGTTTGTGCGTTTGTAGTCGTTTAGTGTTCCAGCTCGTTTCCTTTACCACTTTAATGTCGACACTCCGCAACCTCAAATGGCCCAAAATGGCGGCAAGGCGGTGTTGCATAAATCGCTGTAGAGGGAGGGACGAAGCGGGGGCCTACCTAGCATCAGTTGTGAATTGTTTTTCTGGCTTAAATGTGAGAAATGCTTGCCATTTCCACCTGGTGGCCATGCGTTTCCCGACGATTGCCTTCTTATTATGTGTTAGTAGATGTGTGTGTTTGCATGCGCTGCATAAAAATATGTTTATGTGCAAAATAATCAAATGCAAGATAGCATCTGTCTTCCTCATACCCACACCAATAGATGGCGCGCTTACGTACACAACATTCCCAAAATATATCTGGCAACCAGCTGCAAACAACCGGCTTTAACCCCCCGATATACCACCTATGTTCATTCAACTTCCCGTTCACATTGACAACAACCAAAAATGCAACAACAAATGCGTAATTACGAACTCCAGTACAGGTACAGGTTTGTGCGGCATATTGATACCGTTGCAATGTGTTGTCGGGTTCATCCACGCTATTAGCCCAAATGATGTCTCTCTCTCGTCTCGTTTCCGAAATGTTTTCAAAACTATTGTACTTTTACTTATTTTCACTACTCTATTTATTTATTAACTCTGTTTGTATTTTGCAAACAAACGCAAAAACTTTGCAGACGTTCAATTGTTTGTACTTTGAACACTCTACAACAATGCAACAAAAACAGGTGTGGTGCATGTGTCGGCGAAAGTGTTCGCGAAGAAAAGGTGTAAATGAGAGAACATTTGCTTTTACTTTTTCCGCAGATAATTGCCAAGATCTGTTGTGGGGGATTTTATGGCAAATTAAAAACCGCTTTCTGTGGTTGTGGAGGATGCTACCTGAGCAACTTTAATATATTATTGTGGTGTTCTGCGCCTTCTCGTTCATTGCCGTCTAAGCTTCCAAGTTCACTAAAGAATCTCATTAATTTTTTCTTTATCGACAGTTGGCACTAAGTGGGAATATTTAGCAGCCAAATCTTTCATTTTTCTTCCTACCAACCAGTACTAATCCTTTCAGAACTGAGATATCAAAATAAATACGGAAAAACCCAGGGACCATCACTTCGCTAGTATTAGATGACTACATCACTTTTTCACTACAAGTCCTTCATCAAATTTTACACCTTATAATGTGGTTAGAATTTTATCCTGGAACCACCAGGAATTAGGTTCATTGCCAGATCCAACCACCCTAAAAGGCATTCACTGTTAATGTTCGCTCTCGGAAAGTCTGGTTAAAGTATTTATGTAATTCATGCAATTGACTGTTCTTATAAAAACTTATACTTTCATAGCGGAATACTAATTGATCCCGCAAAATGGAGCTGTCAGATCGAGAAGACTGCAGAAAGTGCCTAGAGCAAGGCATCAGTAAAGCAATAAAACATCTCTTGTGCATTTGTCCCCCAATGGCAAGACTACGCTGTAAGCCTAAAGGATAACTACTCCTCATGGATCTAATAACTGAACTGGTATCACAAAAGACCAAAACTCGTCTATGCGTAGCTTATTGTCCTTGGCCTACCAGACTAACCTAACCTAACCTAACCTAACCTAACTTATATTTTCATAGGACACTTATACTTTGTAGAGCTTCCTTTTCAGAAGTTCAAATTTTGGTATTATGGTTTTTAATAAGAAATTATATGCTTATAATTCAAAGTTATGGTGAAGAATTTAGTTTTATTATTGCAGAAATTGGGGCCGTAATTTAAATGAAAATTCTCTTCCAAAGCGTCAATTGACTCGAGCTTATCTCCGTAGACAAACGTCTTCACATAACTGAACAAAAAAGAGGATTACGATGGAGGATGACGCACCAGAAATTCCCGTCAATGAATTTATTATTTTGATGGCTGTGTGGCATGTAGTGCCGTCTTTTAGGAACCACAGGGCGTCCACATCAACGTCCACCAATTCAGGTACAAAAAAGGCTTAATTTTTAAAGAAATATAGACCAATGACTCCCTCTGTTCATGCATCACACCAAAGAGTGCTCTTTTGAGGATGTAAAAATTTGTTTGCAAAAGTTGGAATTGGTTTTCGTTTTGGACACATTCAATCCTTGCACAAATTGAATTTCATACGCCCGCTAACCAAGATTCTTCCTTATTTGTGTTTTCTTCGATACTCTGCTTCACAGCGGGCTTTAGTACTTATGGGTGGATGACTTTTTCCAAAACACTCATTTAAATTTTTCAAAAATTTTTACGCTGTTAAGTAAAATGCAAAATATTCGGTACTTTGAACCTAGGGGAAGATATATTTCGATTGTATTCATTATTGGTATACAACTAACTGAAACTGTTCATATTGTGGAAATTGATTGTTAGACATAAAAATAATTTTTCTAATATCAAATAAATGAGTGATAAGTTAGGAACATATCGTTCTAAAACAATTAGACTGGACACAACGCAGTGTTTTCTTTTGTTATATGGTCCTAACGTGGGCTAAGCTAGCTTTGGTGCGCTACTAAAAGCTTGCAAAGTTTTAAGATTCTTTTGGATTATGCAACTTAAGAAATCGATCGAAGTACTTCATCTCGCCGTAGTTCTAGAAAAGCTGACCGGATACTATCCTAGAAATATGCGTCTGTGGGCCCTACAAGGCAAACTGGCTGAAATAGATATTATAGGTAAATAATATCCGCCTCAAACAATGTCATGTCATGCTAAAAGGCTTTATAATTTACGAGAGTTCTCTACTTGTTCATATTTAGAAGTTGCTTGCATTAGAAATTATCCGCGTTCTTAACTCGTCAAGTACAATCTTTGGTGTCTTCTGTCACCATAGTCATCCATATTATCTATCCTAGGTGAACTAACATATGCAACATTATGTGAGAGTATGAAAACGGTTTCCAAAAATTTTAGATTCTGAACTGACCGGGTTTTCACTT
This sequence comes from Bactrocera latifrons, assembly GCF_001853355.1. Classification (NCBI taxonomy): domain Eukaryota; kingdom Metazoa; phylum Arthropoda; class Insecta; order Diptera; family Tephritidae; genus Bactrocera; species Bactrocera latifrons. The sequence goes on along the minus strand of NW_017536819.1, from coordinate 11,228 downwards.
CGAAACCGAATACAACATTATAAATTAATTGAAATTACCCCGTACCATATATTAATTATACATATTTTTTTGGTTCATAAAATTTTTACTTCAATATAAATATTTTTATATGTGTGTACGTATATATGCTACGTATTCAGCATTTAAGCTAAAAATATTAATTTACCAGTGTCAAAGTCTAGTCGCTCGTCATAAATTGATAGCATGTCAACACTGGCGCGTCCCTGTTTCGTCAATGTATGGTCTGAGCTGCCTTTGAGCACTGCAAGCTACAGCAAAACCAAGCCGAATAACACAAAAAGGTTCAATATCAATTATTATGTTAATAATAGTGTGCCGAGCAATGTCGAGCATTGGCAACTGGGACAACAGGACTCCACTAATTTAGAAACAAACAGAGCAACCAACCAACAAAGGGGAAATTTTATCGAAAATGCTATAAAGGACTCGAAGACTCGTAAGCCTGCAATTTTCCGCTGTAAAATATAAGTAGCAAACCTGTCATTTTAGCCAAGTACATACAAAGTTGCAAGCGGGACGCCTTCATCTGCCACACCAATAAAGTTGATTTTAAGAAAAAAAGTAAATAAAATCGCAGACGGCGGCAAACACCGGCATTTAAATGCAACACACATACTGAACACGGCGCGCGCACACACACTCATAGAAATAAGCTAGGACAGAAATATTCGTAGTTGCAGCTTAACGGTAATAGCGGGTTACTGCTTGTAAGTATTACTTCCCGGCTGCGCATCGGCGTCGTCGTCTCGATTGCCTTGGGCCCGTAAATGCGATTAACTGCATGCGATTTCCATGTTGCACCCCCCTTCCCGGTGTTGTTGTTGTGGCCAACGTTGTTGCTTGTGGCTGAAGCTGTCGATGTTGAAATTTGTGCACACACCATTATTTATTTTAATATGTAACTAATGTCGAACCCCCCGACCAATTTTTCGAAGCAACAAAGCCTTCGTTGCCAACGTTGCCAGCAATCAGACCGCAAAAAGCAGGCAGCACACGGAATTTGCCACATGTAGTGTTTAATATATGTGTGCGTATATAGATACTTAGCAGCATACAAACTTATAACGGTATAACATAATAAATTGTTAGTCTTGTTGATTTCGTGCTCAGTTTTGTTGGGTGTTAAAGTCCCAAGAAGAAGTTGCTGTTTTGTGCTACAAAATCWAGCGAAATGAGTTTAATTAAGATTTGATATGATTGATAATTATGTTTTTCAATTCGTATTGAACTCTTAATATTGAAGGTTGCAAAAAATGTTCAATCGAAAAGTTTGAAGTAAACTGAAGATATGTTTTCACTTGAGAAAGCTTTTTAGACATCTATTATAAAATTTCAATTTATAGAAAATGGACTGTCCAGATAAGTGGAAAACTTTTATTGGGTATATGGAGTCGAAAGAAAAGGATATATTAATGTCAACGAATTTATGACTGGGGATCACCCTATACTGATTATAACATTCCCTCTGAAGTTTACATAGATATGGACCGATTTCGATGAAATACCTTGCGGATCCTTTTTCCGCATAGTTTTATTCTGATAACTTAATTGATGTTTTATTTTATTATCGTAGTTATTATCACTTATTTTCACTACGGAATAGGAATTTTTGGGTAACAACAAAACAACAAATTTCATAAAGGATAGAGTGAGCTTGGTAGCAATCCGATTTTACCCATTTTCACAGAGTATGAAAATATGCTAAAGATACTTATTGTCAGCAAGTTTGGTTAATTTAGCTTAATCGGATAAGAAGATAAATTTATTAAACCATTTAAGACTTTTAAACASACAGTGAGAMAAARARATWCCCGTAGTGTCGAGAATATTGCTACTCCATGAGTCACCATTGCATCCCGTAAAATTACGGTTTGTTGCGGTTTGTGAGCCGGCGGCGTCATTGAACCGTACTTCTTACCTGATGACCTAGACCGCGTTACTGTGAATGGGAATCRCTACCRCTCAATGATAACCGAAAATTTTGATTGGACAAAATGGTATGGACTTGGACAAAATGGACTCTGSCGAGATGGCGCCACAAGCCACACAGTGAATGTCATAATCAATATATTGAAAACCAAGTTTCGTGAACGTGTTATCGCACAAAGTGGCGCAGTTAATTGAGTTGGTACAMTCCTAGATATCTAAGACGAGTTCTAGGTAAAGATTTAAGAAAGCACAGTAGGTGTTCCACCATCTCTGCCATGCCTCTTTTCCTGCACTTTTTGAATGCATCGTCGTTACTAATCCGCTTCCTCCCTGCCAGTAATACCGGGAAGTTGTACTCTCTTATCAGGCGAACAATAACACATCTTTTCGGGACCGAAAGCATGCATATTTTAATTGTGAATCTTGAACTTAATCTCGGCAGTTAATAGGTACTTAGGTATGGATGGATAGCAGTTTAATAATCTCATCAGCTTTTTGATTACCGGGTCATAAGGAAATATTAAAGGTAGAATTGAAACGACATATTTTTTGCAATTCAAATTGACATATAGCGTTATACACTCAAATTTCGAAAACGACAGAGAACGCGCTCACGTCAAGTACTAACTGAAACACTGTAGTACGTAGAAAGGGTATAAATTGAAAATTGGCGCGATTGCTATGACACTTTTAATTAGCGAAGAATCACAAACACATACACACATGCAATACACCTAATTTTAGCCACACACTTAAGTACACATGTTTGTATTAATGTGCGTGCATTGGCAGGCATTAATAAGCCAACTAGTTGCAGTAGTGCACTTGTCAGTTGTAATTAAGAGGATTTCTTGAGGCAAGTGCTTGCACAKAAACACTAAAGAGGGTTAAATGGAAAAGTCATTGCGTGGTGCAGCGCTATGGTGCAACGGTGACACGTGGCGTGGCGCCTGCTTAGTTACAGAAAAATATAATTTTTGACATTTCCTTGTATTTGCAGTTGGATCCCAAACAATATCATGAAATATTACAAATCGTTAAAGGCTGCATTGGCAATTACGTAATATATTATAAGATTTGATTAATGAAGCAGTTGCAACAACAGACGTCCAACTGTACAACCACACACACATGGTATACATGTGTGTAACTTTGTGTTAACAAGCGTTCGTTGGTTCAATGCATGTTGCACTGTTGCCAGCACTGCTCTACATAGTTACAACGAATTGTAAGTGACAACATAATACTCTTGATTTATGTTAGTTTCCTGCATACGAATCAAATCCAATTTCAATATTTTACCTCAATAATAGAACAGTGGTTTTGATTTAATTAGTAGTGTTGAATAATGTCATATTTCTACTTTAAATTAATTGGCGGCATTTCTTGGTGTATGATACTGAAATGAATCATTATTGCTAAGTAATTATTAGTTGACATAACATCAATACAAAATCTATTGGATTATAATTTAATAAGCAACTTGGCTGTAAACGAACGCTTCGGCTTGTTTTAAATTTCCCTCTAGTTATTGAAATATACGACTGAAATATTTGATAACATGATAATTATAATAAACAGTCTTCCAATGCCAGAATTAATCATAAATTATTAGGTTGTTGACAGCTGAAATAAAAATTGAACAATTATTGGCAAAGATGTAATTATTCATGTTCTGTCTGACAACAGAAAATGATGTGTTTTAAGTTAATGAAATATTATTAAAACTGCTTTTGATAAAATGGTGGTAACTGAAAATATTACTGTGTGCAAAAAAAAAAAAATAGTAAGACTTTTTAATTTAAATTTTGGGTGCAAACCCCTTTAGTCGATTTTTTTTTTTTTTTTTCTATGTTGATTGACTCTCAGCGATATCTGTGCCATATGTCACATCAAAATAATCATTAGTGCTAAGTATTATTTTATAAGGAAAGCATACTAATATTTACTAAAATTAAGATGTTTATGACTTATACTTTCTAAAGCTGGACAGGATTACAAGCAAAACAGGTAAGATGGTGTAGGATTGCTGTTAAGAAGGTGTTCGTGAGTGATTTGCGTGTGTCCAATCCTTAAACGCGTAAAAATTGCTGCTTGCTGCCGCGAGATGTTATTGGGGTACTATATCTTGCCACGTAGTTGGTTGAAGTTTGAGTTTTTGTGTTTAAATTTCTTCTGTCTGCAACTTTCTTTTCATAAATGCGTCGGCTTAACATTTTTCCTGAAGTCATTTAGGTCTTGAACGTCGTTAAGCAACTTAGGACCAGATTCGAGCAATCTTGCTGTGTTCTCAGCATACTCGTTCTTAATGAATAAAAACGTGAGGTGGGACCCAGAGGAAGGCTACTTTTATTTTGTGTTTAGTGCAAAGATCTCGAACTTTCGATATTACTTCAGAATTATTTCGTATCTTGCGTATGGCATTCAAGCAAGAGAACCTGCCTAAGGATATAAGGAATTTGATTTTTTTTGTATGGCGTGTTTCAATGACATATGTGGTATATTCCAAATGTTTTGGCAGTAAATATTAACGAAGGTGGTAGAATAATTCCCACTGTAATAGTTGCACCGTCAGCTGAAATAAATCTGAAGGCTATATTAGTTTATTTGGACTCATCTGCATAAATTGTTTTGAGGGGTTATATGGATCAGGCCTTTTTCAACACTTTTTTCTTATAAAAAATTTAATATATTTTTTTTTTATTGCTGAAAGCATAGACGCGGAAAAAATATGCGCCTCCCTTTACAGAATCATCAAAATTAAAACCTTAACTTAGAGCTTGGACGAAGAAAAAAAAATGAAAATTGGAGTTTTGGCAGACACTTAAAAAAAAATTAAAATTTTGGTGAAAATATCACGAAATTTTCTTCAAATAGTTGTAGTAGAAAACATTTATTCTTTCAAGTCTTTGGTATACAATTCTTATAAAATTTTATGAAGATCGGTTGAATCGTTCTCGAGAAATCTTTTCAACCGACTTCAAAAATACAGTTTCGAGAAAAACGTGTTTAAATCTATCCCATCATTTGCCTACTCTCATTACTGGATTTCATTTTTGAGTTCGTGTCTTCTGATTGTTGGATATATATTTTTAAGTATTCCCTTTATTTAGTTACTCGATTCTCCCTTCAAATAGGGAGCGGAGCCAAGCCAACTTTTTCACAATTTTTAGGCCACAGGAGCTTCTTGGTACTGCGCTTCCCTTTACCAAATTACATTTCTACATCCTTATTTAATATTTAGTGGCTTTTTATACTTTTTCGATTAATGACGTTTTGTGGTCGTGGCAGTGAATCGATTGCGCCCATCTACTAATTTCGCCTTACTTTTTTTTTCAGGAAACACGTATAACAAGTTTCATCAAGTTATCTTAATATTTCAGTTACCCGGATGTCAAGTCGTCCGTCAGCCTAATCATTTTAGTTTAATGTGATATATACTACCGTTAGGTAAAAAAATTTTGCTGTAGCAACATGATGCCAGAGTATAAAAACGTTAAAAAATTGTAAAATTAGCTGCTGATGAAGTGGGTGGGTCTCAAAAATTTTGTGGGTAAGCCAAAAGTGGGTGTAAATCTTCAAAAAATATTGTTGGCCCATACCAACAATTATGCCCGATTCGCATACATCGCATACGTCGCATAAAGCACCCCCTTGCCGACAGACCTGTGTTTCCCTGCGAAACTACTTGTAGGCTTTCTTTCGCAGGGCAGGTATTGTTTATAATATATTATGTAACAAATCTTTTGTATTTAAGTTCTTATGAAGTCATAGGTTTGCAACTTCTCGAGACTGCACTCTCTATCTTTCAGCGATTTCGTCTTCTCGTGCCCTTGGCAGAATACACGCTATTATCCCATATACAATATCTCGTGATAGATGGAAAGTTATCATAAAGTTTACTACGTTCCTTTAACGTATAGGTAGGGGCTTTCGTAGTTTATCGGAAAGTATTTGCCTTTCATTTTAGAAGCGAACATATTCCACCAGTACGAGATCTGCTCTTTCGATTTAATTTTCGCAGTACGTGCAAAACGGAGATTCTGCATGCTTGAACTTATACAAATAGCTTCTGAAGCAGTCGTAGCCGTGACAATATTTCAATTGTTTCCACTGTATTATTAAAATCACCTCCGTTTTGTGAGCAGCTAGTTGGTTGATGCTTTCAATACACTTGCTCCTCGCATCGTCCAGGGTTTTCACTACAACTGCGATCGCAATGTCGTCAGCATATCCTACTATCTATACCCCATCTGGCATCACGACTCTCAGAATACCATTGTACATTACGTTCCACAGTACAGGGTCGAGTACTGACCCTTGCGGAACACCGCCTGTAACTTTATACGTTTCAGGTCCACATTCTGTGCCTTATACTAGTACTCTGTTCTCAAAGTAGCTTGTCACAATTCAGACAAGGTAGTCCGGCACCTTTCTCTCTGTCAGAACTCTAATAATTAGAGTCCAATTCGCTGAGTTGAAGGCGTTTTTAATGTCCAGGGTAATGACAACACAGTATTGTTTGTCACCGCAACGCCACCTAATCCCATTCCCATTCAATGCTTTTCCCGCTGTTTTGGTAACAGTATTTATCGCATCCACTGTGATTCGTTCTTTCCGGAAACCGAATTACATTGGATTTAACCCAGAATCACCTTCCGTATATTTCTCGAGCCGCTTACAAATAATTGTTTCAAATAAAATTTTCCAGCCGTATCAAGCATACCTAAGGGCCGAAATGACAAAGGTTCTACCGGAGGTTGTGGGAAGCGCCGTCCTTTTTTTTTGGCTATTTCGAGTTTCTTAAAAATTTTAGGATATGGATAGTTCCAGATATAGACAAGCCTGTAAGAGAGAAACTCTAAAAGTTTCAGGTAAATCACTGCCACAAAACCTAAGAAATGATGGGAATGGTTTTGCAAAAGACGTTTCCAGAAAAACGCGCTAAAGGTTACGTTAAAGTCTTTTGTTCGATTAGTTCCGGTCGAACGAGTTTGACTGCCGTGTCAGCAAATTGCCTCTATCGCCTAAAATAATTTGGATTTTGAAACACCCTCTTGTATATAATACTTATTCTTTCAAAGTATATGAAAAAGGAATCAATTTTTTTTATTTTTCGACAACAATATCATTTGAAATATACAGATATGTTGCATGAAAGCTGCAAAATTTGCTTTAAGAAATCTTCAAGTAAAATTTCACATACAAATTTACAAAAATCGCCAGTTACTTTAATTCACCGTTTTTTCGCCTATTCAGCAAATTTAAAATCATGTTTAGCCAGCGTTATTCCGACAACTCGAAGCTGTGCCAGCTCGAGGATGAAAAATAACATTTACAATTGTCAATATTGATTGTGCGTGTATGCGTGTGTGCACAGCTGGCTGCTGAAAGTTTAGATAGTCAACGTTTTTGTTGTTTTTATTGTTGTYACTCATATATCTTACGATATGCTGAACATCAAAGGTTAAGCAGAAAGTTTCTCAACTAATTGAATGTAAATAAAAATTGCGGAAAGTGTAGGCGAGATGGCCAAGTGGGAGGACCCAAAAGCAATGACAAGCAGATGAATGTGGAAGCGTGAAAATATGCGAAATGCGCTAGAGCAGGGCTAAGCCAAATCCCTGTCGCATATATACAAACAGATGTCTGGCTGTGTGTGATTTGCATGTTTATTGTAAGCAAAAATGCGCCGTTATATATATTTGCTCAACAACAACAACAACGAACAACAAAAGAGCTTAGCAGAAGAAATAAGAAAAGCTTATAAGCATATGGCAACTCACTGAGCCGAGTGAAATAAACAAATTTCGAAATGTAAATTCTCATTGACGTTTGTGTTGGCGTTGGCGTTCTGGCATCATGATTTCATTTCCGTTTCCGCATCAGATGCGCAAAGAAGAAAAAAAAAACAACAACAACTGGCGCTGGTTACAACAGCAGCGCTTCAACGCAAATAAATTCAAAAGAAAATCGCAAGTCAACCTTCAATTTTCTATACCAACAAAGCTTCCGGCTGCTGGAGTCTTCAGCCCCGCTCTTGACGCTTTTCTTTGCTAATCATGGCGCCGATTTTGCTGCCGAGTGGCATATTGTAGGGATAATGAATTTACAATTATTGCTGAAATCACACAGCATTTGTTGTTGAAAAATAAAATAAATTATATGTTTCATTCTGCCTTAGTCGCTTTTACTGGCGTAGGCGAAGCGATTTATTGCAAGATTGTACGCTTCATTGGATAAATATGTTTATTGGTTAAGGTTTGAGCAATTTGCAATCTTTCTGTGCCTTCTACGAAGGTTTTCAACATTTCATTATTTGATTTGTTTGCAAAATTTAATTATTCTCTCTCTCTCTATGCACTGACATAAAAAACCAAAGGACTTTAAGATACATATTTGATACCCCATTTTTATATTATCTGTATATTTGAGCGCTAGCTTGTCAAGAAATTTATCGCTAAAAGCAATGACAATCTATAGCGGTGAAGCCATTCTGTAGAGAGCATGTGGAGCATCTGAAATTTCTAAATCTTATACAGGCATCTCTAGCAAATCGAACACACAACTGGTATAGAACACAGTTTGGTATAATAAAATAGAAAGGTACTAGCAAACAGTTTTAAGATCATTTTCAATTTGAAATGTCAAGTTGTCTTTTTAACAGCTTTTACTTAATTATGCTCAATTTGGTTTGTCATTTCATAATGAATAGACTTACTCTATAGTTCACTTCACACCAACACATCGCACATTGCGTACAATGTTTAGTCGACGTAATCGCGTAGCAAAATTAATAATTCGAGAAATTATGGATTGATTTTGAAACACTTTTACAGTGTGCACCAAAGACGCTATTGCTGCTGTGGAGCAAAGTGTCTAAGAAGACCAGAATGAGTCCATCCGCCATTGCTTCCAACAATTGGAGCTATGCTGAGCCTTTTTGTGGAAAATTTTCCTCAAGGATATTGATTTATAGGCAACCGAATTCAATTCATCCAAGAATTGAAGCCGAACGACCAAACGGAACAAAATTAGGCCGTCACCGATCCCAATTTTGACAAAGAAATTTTGTTCAGCGATGGAGCTCACTTKTGGTGAAATAGGTATGTTAATAATCAAAACTATTGCATCTTCTTAATTGGCGTAGACACCGCTTACGCGATAATAGCCGASTTAACAACAGCTCGCCAGTCGTCTCTTCTTTTCGCTACGTGGCGCCAATTGGATATTCCAAGCATAGCCAGGTCCTTCTCCACCTGGTYCTTTCAACGGAGTGGAGGTCTTCCCCAACTCTGCTTCCCCCGGCGGGTTCAGCGTCGAATACTTTCARAGCTGGAGTGGTTTCGTCCATTCGGACGACATGACCTAGCCAGTGTRGCCGTTGTCTTTTAATTCGCTAAACTACGTCAATGTCCTCATATATCTCATACAGCTCATCGTTCCAYCGAATGCGATATTCGCCGTGACCATAAATCTTTCGYAGAACTTTTYTYTCGAAAACTTGCAACGTCGACTCATCCGTTGTTGTCATCGTCCATGACTTTGCTCCATATAGTAGGACTGTGCGATAAGTAACTTGTTGCATTGGGTCTTTGTTCGTTGGGAGAGGACTTGAGTTCTCAATTGACTACTCTGTCGCAAGTAACATCTGTTGGCAAGAGTTATTCTGCATTGGATTTCTRGGCTGACGTTGTTATTTGTGTTAATGCAGATTCCAARATRGACGAAATGATTTACTWTTTCGAAGTTTTATTAAAATCGGTTAAACACCTAACCGAGTATTGCACCAGGTAATATTATTATCCAAAAGAGTTACTGACCTTAAGAAAATTTTCACTTAGTTGCTTAAATAGTTCCAAATTTTCAGTAAAATGTTGGTCATAAGCATTCAAGTTCCCATATGAGGCATCTGGTTCCAGAAGATATATAATTTGATTTCAGCAATTTTTAACATAAAGTTAACACATGTTGCAGACCCTGCTTGCGATATCAAAATTGTTATTTGATTTTTCAATGTGTAGGTAAATAATTTGACTAATTTAAAATGGTTTTGTAGAGGAAGAGGATGTGTTTGTAACCCAATTTCCCATGGTTTGGCTTCATGTGACACCCACCCGGTTCTCGTTTGACCTCTAGATTGACTTCGCTTAATCTTCAGCTTGCTTTCCTTGGACCTCTCCTAACTCTTACTAAACTTACTTGACCTCCCATGATCCTTGCTTGAGCTGGCTGGACACCTAACCTTAGTCCCCTTGGATTTCTTAGAAGATATTTACGTTTTGAGTATGCAAATATATTTATATACCTACTCTAATACTTGACCTCCCATGATCCTTGCATCCTTGCTTGAGCTGGCTGGTCACCTAACCTTAGTCCCCTTGGATTTCTTAGAAGATATTTACGTTTTGAGTATGCAAATATATTTATATACCTACCCTAAATGTATATACATTTTTTTATAAAATATAACATTATTATATTTCCTTGCTAGATTTAATAACTGTACATTTTACAACAAACGGCTTACAATTTTAACGAGCTTCTTTGAGTGGCAAGTTGTGTAAATTGCTGCCTGCGGCCAGTAAATTATTTCTCTACAAGTCTTATGAAACAAATCAAATTGAAACGTCTTACGAAGTGCACACACATATACATACATAACGTTCGTTTCACTTTCGCTAAGAATAGCAAAGCAGCGCCGGGAAGAAGTGGCAGCAGTGGCTGCTTGACGATGGGCGCCCACCCACGCGCCACCTTGGAAGTGTTGTGCGCAAARTTTAATGCTTAATTACAAGTAATAATACCGTTAATTTGCAACATTTCGAAATCGACTCACAATCAACGCTAAAACGACAGCAACAGCAACAACAATAACAATAGAAGCAGCCGCAACAAAAGTAAAATGTTATAGCAAACAACGGTATTAAGAACAAAAACAAAATTTTATTTGAAGTGTAGCTGTTAAGTGGATGCACAGAGAGCGGGAGGGGGATTTTATATGTGTATACATAGTAGATGTTTTGTATGGATTTTTGTTGTAGTTAGTCGCCTGCATTCAGCTGCTTTGTTGGTAGTCGCTTCTTCTTCTCATGTTGCTGCTGCAAATGTACTTGCCAACAGCGTGTATGTGTGTGTGTTTGATGTTGGCATTCTTGTGTGTCGACAACGTTGTCGGTTGTGGCGGCGGTTGTGACGGCGGTGTCTGTGGCTGTGGCTGGAGGCACGCACAAATGCACAGCATTAATTGCTGAAGAAAAAACGCCAGCGGCACCCTC
>NW_017536818.1:0-1034 GCF_001853355.1 Bactrocera latifrons | reverse complement strand
CCCTGCTATGTGGTTCAGAGGCATGGACGATAACAACAACTGATGAGTCGACGTTGCGAGTTTTCGAGAGAAAGGTTCTGCGGAAGATTTCTGTTTCTTTGTGCATTGGCAACGTCTAACATCGCATTCGATGGAACGATGAGCTATACAAGATATACCACGACATTGACATAGTTCAGCAAATTAAGAAACGGCGACTTGGTCATGACGTTCGAATGGTTGAAGACACTCCAGCTCTGATAGTATTCGACAAAGTACTCACCGTGGGAAGCAGAAGAAGAGGAAAAAGGCCGCTCCGTTGGAAAAACCAGGTGGAGAAGAACCTGTCTTCGCTTAAAATCTCCAATTGGCGCCACGTAGCGAAAAGAAGAAACGCCTGGCGTGCTGTTGTTAACTCGGCTATAATCGCGTGAGCGGTGTCTATGTCATTAAAGATGAAGAAGTCTCTCAGTTTTCGAGATATCGATCTGAAATTTGGCACGCGGAATATTCTCTCCAAAACGCTTATTAATTTGTTGTAATGGWCAATATCGAACCACTATAGCATATAGCTGTCATACAAACTAACCGACTCATTTCGAGTTATTGTATGAAAAACTTTTTTATTTGCTAAGATATCTTCACGAARTTTGGCATGGACTTTTTTTCTACATATTGATATAATATCCGAAGAAATTGTTCAGATCGGATAACTATAGCATATAGCTGCCCTACAAAATGAGCGCCTAAATTCAAGCAAAAGGTATTTTCACACACTTTGCTATGAGCAATTCGCTTGTCATGGTTATTCTTGYTTCGGTGCAGTCGATGTTAATGATTTTTCTTGTTTTTAGCATGAWTTGCAATATATTTGAATTATAAAATAGTTAAAAAGTGCTTTATTTGGAAATCTACAATTTTCAGTTTCCCAACCACCCTATTTGCAACAGCTTCAACAACACAGGCACTTAGAAAATACTGTTAAAATGTTCAAATATATGTATGTAAATATAGTGTATGTGAGTATGTGACACACACATACACAAACACTACTA
>NW_017536817.1:0-1045 GCF_001853355.1 Bactrocera latifrons | reverse complement strand
AGTATTAATTTTTGTGGCGTTGTTCGCCTATGCTAGTGCGGTTTCGTTCAGTGATCTTGTGAAAGAAGAATGGTTTGCCTATAAAGTAAGTTTTTCTAAGTAAATTAATTTTACTAACAACTTAATTTACTACTAATAAGAGACGCGATATACGTGTTTATTACCTTTTACTTAAAAATCTTTCATTTCAACATTTTATTTATATTGTACCTACAGTTCTCTTTATGTTTGAAAACTTTCAACACTTTTTTACATCTTTCTTTTGTTATTTATAAAATGCCATGCCATATCAGCATCAGCCTAGACCGTATGGTTACTTCAATCTTTAATTGTGCTTTTCTCGAAACAACGTTTTCATCAAAGTCGCTGGTCACTATTTCTCAGAGACTAATGAAAATTTTCACACTTCTTGTAATAGAAACATGAAGTCATGTTTGTTCGAAGAATTTTTTTTCGACTACAACTACACTTTTGTTTGTAACTTTGCCAGAAATTTAATTTTTTTCCAAATCCTTCGATTAATCACTACCAATACTCATCTTCCAACCTACAAAAATAATTTAAAATTTAATTTAAAATTTGTAACAATCGAAATTACTAACAGAAATCTTAATCTTCGGTCATTATCTAAAAAAATCTTATGAAAAATGCTAGTCAATCGGTGCATTCCCAACCACTTAGAACAGCATTTCGCGAAAACGCGTTTAAAGCTTTGAAAGCGTTACAGTAAGTAAATTAGAAAATTCCTACAAATACGCACATAATTCCGAAGTTATTTGATAGATCATCTTAAAAACTTTCAAAGAATATTCTGAAATATATTTACATTCGATGTACATATGTATGTATGTTAGCACCACTTCTTGTCAGCATTGGAAATATATTTCATTAGCACAGCTGATTTAGACACTACAAGAAGAAAAAAAATATAAACAATAAAATGAATTAAACGCAATGAATCTCAATTCTCTTGAAAATCGACTTCCCAAATAAAAAAATGCATCCAATGTTTCGAATATATGGAAAATATTTAATTAAAATTAGA
>NW_017536816.1:0-1086 GCF_001853355.1 Bactrocera latifrons | reverse complement strand
AAAAGATTTGTGGAAAGCGTTAGAGACAAGCAATTTTTATATTGCTAATTATATTATGTGCGAGTATAMTTCCAAAACCTAATTTTAATATTTTTAGATGGAAGGATATAAACAAGTGAACAAATAGGAGAGTTGCGATGTGCTAAACGAAATTTGCACAACTATGCCGATATATCAGTGCAAATGGCACACAAATTTACTACAAAAGAAGTTCATGTAAAAACAAAGAATCTCACAAAAAAATATAAGTACGCTATGCATGGACCTACTCTTTTTGACATTATTCACTTTTGTGAAATTGCAGAGAGGAAAATAAAAAATGTGGACCCTCGGGGGGCAGCCCATCGGGATGGAAACATTTTGATGCAGCCCATCAAATTATCAGACTGACGGCAGCCAATACTGTTGAAATCTACGAATCATTTACTGTGATAAGCTGAGTTTTACATGTTTAAGTTAGTATCCAGCTCTCAAGAAATGTAAAAACTTGTACTAAAATGTAAAAACATATAAAAAAACGTTTGAGAAACGGTCAAGAAACTTTCGATAAATGTACTTGTGCTAGTATGCAGCTCTAAAGTAATCTAGTACTGCTTTTTAATACTTTTTTTTTTTTTCAATAAAATGTGAATATGGCAAACCTGGTTTTGCGAAGAAACATCAAATCATCAATTGTTTCTTGAACGAAATTCAAAGTAATCGTTAAATTCATTATTATGAAGTATATTTCTTTTTGAAATGTTGTATAAAACTTACCAATCATCAACAACATTCCTTGTGTCAATGAAAAAATTTATGTTACGATACACATACATACATACATATTACGCACAAAGTTTTTTTCTTTCGTTTACTATCTCTTGCTCTTCTATTGTGGATCTTTCACAATGCGTAACCAGCACTCAAAACTGCTTGAAGAAATAATGTATTTCTTTTTTTTGAGCAATTACTTTAGAGCTGGATACCAACCCTTACTTTTAAAATTATTTCGTCTTTAAAATATATCGAGTTAAACATTAYTTCCGTTCCGTACTTATAGGATCACCAGAACCAATGTCATCTGAATTATTGTCTACGCCAGTAATG
>NW_017536815.1:0-1086 GCF_001853355.1 Bactrocera latifrons | reverse complement strand
TTCGAAGTACATCATTCAAGAGGACAAAAAGGACAAAAACTTCCTTTACAATGTTGCGACTGATGACGAAACGTGGTATTTCCAATATGATCCCGAAACGAAACGCCGAAACCCAAAAAATCGCGCTTGGAGAAGTCAAGAGTGAAAAAAATGATCGGTTATTTGACAAAAACTCACATTTTAACCATTAACCACTCCCCGTATTCACCTGATTTGGCAAAGTGCGACTTCTTGTATTTTGGAAAAATGCATTTGCCCATGAAAGGGTAGAGGACATTCAAAAGCCTTCCACCGGCATTCTGGCGGCCATACCGGCAGAAGGAGACCATTTTGAATAAAATGAATTCATTTTGTTCTGTTTTTTTTAAGTCCTGTTTACTATGGAAAGGACCTTGTAGTAAACCTGGTATGAAGCCGATGCATAACTACTCGAACTACCAACTCCGTTGGGCGATTATGTCGATCGAACTATTATTTTGGTTATCAATTTGCACAGTTTGCAAGCATTTTCATTATGAAATGGCAAACCAAACTGAGCTAAATCAAATAACAGCTTGAAATACAAAAGTCTAATAAAACAACCGTTATTAAACTATATTCCAACTAAGCTAATGAGAGTCGTAATTGTTTGCTTGTGAAGAGAGGAATTGATTTCCACGTAGCTTAGTTGAAAATTTCGCGAAAAGGTCACAAATAATCAATCAAGAGTTGTCGGCCTACAATTCCGTCTTTTTATACTCTCGCAGCAAAGTTGCTAAAGAGAGTATAGTTTTGTTCACATAACGTTTGTTTGTAAGTCCTAAAACTAAAAGAGTCAGATATAGGGTTGTATATACCAAAGGGATCAGGGTGATGAGTAGAGTTGAAATCCGGATGTCTGTCTGTCCGTCCGTGCAAGCTTTAACTTGAGTAAAAATTGAGATATCATGATAAACTTGCTACACGTATTTTTTGGCTCCATAAGAAGGTTAAGTTCGAATATGGGCAAAATCTGCCCACTGCCACGCCCACAAAATGGCGGAAACCGAAAACCTATAAAGTGTCATAACTAAGCCATAAATAAAGATATTAAAATGAAATTTGGCA
>NW_017536814.1:0-1088 GCF_001853355.1 Bactrocera latifrons | reverse complement strand
TATTATGCTAAGCTTAGACGTGGTGAAATTTGACTGAAGACGCTGAACGTAGTGGACCCCCAAAAGAGACTGCTACCGACGAAAACATCAAAAAGTTCCATAAAATAATTTCCAAGACCTTAAAGTGAAGTTGTTCGAGATAGCAAACACTCAAAAGATATGAACGGGAAGTACATGGGATAATTTTTACTGACTGCCTTGAGAAAGGATTGCTTCCACATCTATCGTATTCTGCAGACCTGATCCCTGCGATTATTTCCTGTTCTCAGATCTCAAAAGAATGTTCTTTGAAAAGAAATATTTGTTGGATAAAGTTGATCACCGAAACTTAGGACACTTTTGAAGCAAAGGACAAAACATACCACAAAAATGGTATCAAAAAGTTGGAGGCTCTAGAATCAGTATGTGAATAAAAAAAAAGGAATTTTGCCAAACAAATTTATTTCACTCTGGTAAACCGGGCACTTTTCAATATACCATTATAATATATGAACAAAGTAATCTTCATAGTTATCGTATTTCGATCTGAAAGAAATTGTGACTATGACAGGTTCACTCAGTAATTTTTATGCCCTGAACAGGGTGTATTAATTTTGCCAGGAAGTTTGTGACACCCAGAAAGTATGTTGAGTAGAGTCGATTTAGCCATGTCCGTCTGACCGTCTGTCTGTATATACACGAACTAGTCACTCAGTTTTTAAGATATCGTTTTGAAATTTTGCAAACTTCATATTCTCTTCAAGACGCTGCTCGTTTGTCGGAACTGACGATATCGGACCACTATAACATATAGCTACCATACAAACTGAACGATCGAAATAAAGTTCTTGCAAGGAAACTTTTGCATTTGACAAGAAAAATTCACGAAATTTGGTGCAGATTATTTTCTAAGGCAACAATGTCATTTCCGAAGGAATTGTAACTATAGTATATAGCCATATAGCTTCCATTACTAGAAGAAATGCACCTTTGAAGGTATATTAGCTTCGGTGCAGCCGAATTTAATGTTTATTTTTTTCTTGTTTTATATTCCGTTGGAAAGATAGACGCGTGTATTGTAAGGTCATAAGCGCTACGATAAGAATATT
>NW_017536813.1:0-1034 GCF_001853355.1 Bactrocera latifrons | reverse complement strand
ATGTACATTTTTCTCTTAGAATTCATTTAATTAAGCTGTAAACATTTAAACAAATTTACTATTTAAACATTTTGCAGAATTTATAAGTACGAAATCTATATTTTAAAAATTATTTTTTACACTCGTAGTGAGAATCATTTGTGTGCTAGCAATTATGAGAAAATGGAACGCTGTCATATTATAATAAGCATAGGTATATAAACAATAATCTTAACAAATGGGTCTGGCAGTGAACGAGGGCAAGACGAAATATCTCCTGTCATCAAACAAACAGTCCATCACCAACAATGTCAGCCTGGAAATCCAGTGCAGGATAACTCTTGCCAACAAATTCTACTTCGGACTGACTTGGCAATTGAGAAGCAAGGTCCTCTCTCGACAAACAAAAACAAAAAGTCACTCATATTTCCCCGTCCTGCCATATGGTGCAGAGGCTTGGACCATTTATGGTCCGAGCGCGTTGGCCACGGCGAATGTATGAGATATATGACGACATTGACATAGTTCAGCGAATTAAAAGACAGTGGCTACACTGGCTAGGTCATGTTGTCCGAAAGTACTCGACGCTGTACTCGCCGGGGGAAGCAGAGGAAGAGGAAGACCTCCACTCCGGTGGAAGGATGTGTTACTTTTTTCCCTTTTATTTAAATTTAGTAAACTAAGCGTTTGCGGTATATGGGATTATATTTTTTTTAATCCGGAGGACTTCCTATTTTCAAAGAAATCGGAATTGATGCTGTCCCAATAATTTATCGTCATGGCAACTTCCACGAAATACATCTAAGAAACGATGTTTGCTATCACATATAGTCTAAAATAACAAAAAATAGAACCCTTTAACGGCACAATTCCGGTTTCTTTGGCGCTGCGATTTGAAGGTATCGTTGGAAAGAGGAAGTCCTCCTGATTAAAAAATATTAACATTATATATATGTACTAGTAATATTACATAGTAATATTATATATGTGGGGACAGGGAAACCCTATAATGGCTTGGTGCAAGCGGGAAATCTGGCAACTACGGGCAGCATCAG
>NW_017536812.1:0-1090 GCF_001853355.1 Bactrocera latifrons | reverse complement strand
CGACTGTGGGGATATATAAAGGATCATCCATGTCCACGTTTCTTATTTTTTAAAAGAAAAACACAGAAATTTCAAATTTAATGAGGAATGTTTATCATCATTATCGTTTGGTCCAGGGCCTGAAGAGATTGTCCTCATAGACTTCAGACTTAACTTATCCCCACAAGAAAAAGCCTAACGGTGGGAATGTGATTACTTATATGTTTATGATATTATTCGAAAGAATATTCTTCTTCATTTGTCTTTTTGGAGATTATCTCTTTCAAAAGTTGGCACCGGATACGTTTCAGATGGTTCATCCGTTGAGTCCAATTTTCGAAGGCTCGTTGCAGCATTTCGACTTCTATCTTGCGAATGACATGAGTGATGCTATGCTCCAAGGCCTGAATTGAAGCGGGATTGTCCGCATAGACCTTAGACTATATCCCCACAGGAACAAGCCTAACGATGTGGTATCACACGATATTGGTGGGCAGTCGATCGGCCAAAAAGCCCAGAGCTCCTCAAAGTGTTCTCTCAAAAAATCCAATTATTGATCCGTTGTATGGGAAGTTTTATCTGGATGAAATGGCAGCTCTTGAATCTCTTCAGGTTGATCTTCGTCTCAAATGCGGCAAATTTGTTTGTTACATACTAATTGAGATAGAATTGGGTCTTATTTCTCGCAAAATACCAAAATTTAGCTCGAAAACGTGAGACCGTCTTGGAACTTTTCGAGAGCCCTTAGAGAGAAGCGAGGTAGCTTACGAAGGTCGAGCGGCTTCGGTTCTTGCACAAGCTATTTTTGTATGCCTCCAATTTAAGATCTCGACGTAAAATGGAATGCTGGCTCTCAGGATTGGTGATGGTATTGTCATAAGTTGAGCGATTCTTGCCAAAAACATTTTTTACAGAACGTGAATATAAAATAATAAAATGTGACGATTTCTAAGAGTTGTCCAGTCGTAAGGCTTTCAATGGTTAAATGTCAAAAAATACTGCAGAAGACCTTTAATCTAAGACTCTACTACGAATTCAAATTTTTAAGAATTTTTTTATCATATAGAAATATAAAGATTTAACGCCAGCAATTTAATACTATATCCGCTTA
>NW_017536811.1:0-1091 GCF_001853355.1 Bactrocera latifrons | reverse complement strand
TTAATAGAAATGTGATCCTTATAATGATATTCGTTTTAGGCTAAATCGTTGGTGACAATGGGACATTACGAAGATAAAACATTTGACTAAATATTGTTTTGTGGATAGGAATGACAATAAGGCATTAAGCAATGACATTAGATGCCTTCATCAACGCTGGTATGTTTTATTAATTTTTATTCCATACAAACTTGTCTATAGTTAAATTCTTATCGAAACAAGAAAAAATTGTAAATAAGGTTGAACTGATGCTAAACTAAGCTTTTTTGAGTAGCCTTTATTTTGCAATACCAAAAACTGCGTCAGGATCGGGAGGACATCTCCGTGCCGTTCGATACTAAACGAGATTTCAGAAAAGGTGACTCCTTTTCGTGCGTCTTCTTCAATCTGCTATGGAAGAAATATTTCGAGTTCCAGAGCTAAATAGAGAATACACAATTTTCTATATGAGTTTACTGGTGCTGGATATTGATATCATCGGCCTCAACATCCGCGCCGTTAGTACTGCTTTCTCTAGACTAGATAAGGTGGTGAAGCAAATGGGTCTGGCAGTGAACGAAGGTAAGACGAATCAGTCATCAAACAAACGGTCGTGGCACTCGCGACTTGGCTCTTACGTCACTGTTGACAGTCATAACTTTGAAGTCATACATAATTTCGTCTAACTTGGAACCAGCATTAACATCACCAACTACGTCAGCTTCGAAATCGAACGCAGAATAACTAATGTAAACAGATACTACTTCGGACTCAACGAACAAATACTAAATTCAACGAGTAACTTATCGTTCCTGTCCTGCTATAAGGTGCATAGGAATAAACTATGATAACATCTGATGAGTTGACGTTAAGAATTTTTAGAAAATGTATGATCATTTGCGCTTTAGAAATGGTGACTACCGCCGTCGTTGAAAAGTCGGTTGTCGTAGTAGCTGGCTATACTTAGAATCTCCAATTAATGCCAGTCATCGTAAAGGAAGAACAACTGGCGCAATATTGTAAACTGGACTACAACTGTATAAGCAATGCCTACGYCATTTATTCACTTAAGGTGTCCAACTATATTATTGGAAGAACTGCTAAGGTAAAAG
>NW_017536810.1:0-1093 GCF_001853355.1 Bactrocera latifrons | reverse complement strand
GGAAGGTTCGACGTCGAGAAACTGCAAGCTCTCCGAGAGCACTTATCAACAAGCAGGTATATGAAAACTGTGGGGCGGCATTACACGCTCCTGAGATAGAACTGCAAATGACACCATTGGTTTTCGGAAAAGGCAAAGGAACAGCTCGTGCGATGAAGACTGCCGTGTCACAGTGGAAATAAAATAAAGGGTATGAAGGCTCTACCTAAGTTGCTTGCCTCGATATTTTCAACCMAAAATAGCCCAGTCCCGAAGTTTCTACGACTGGATTTGGTGGTCCATTCACTGCTATTTTTTGGCAACGGCTTCGTCGTTCCGAAACCAGTAATCCCACCAGGGTTTTAATGGTACGAAGGCAGTTCTACCAAAGTTCTACGAATTTAATTCTACTTATAATCGAATTCAAAATCTAAGGTCGAAATGAAGATTTGAAAGGCCGTAAAAGCCGAAGGTTATTTTCCGTAACCCAGGATGCCCCAACCCTATCTAAGATTTTAGAGGTTTGTGTAAATTCTTTAGAAGCAAGAACTCAAAAATGTCAAATCAAATTTCACAAAGACTGGCCCTTTTAAACTTCACGCGCAAGCCGAATCGATAAAAATAATCRCCACGAAGTTTGTAATACCCAAAGGAAGCGTCGGAGACCCTATAAAGTAYATATATAAATGAGCAGTATGTTGAGCTGAGTCGATTAACTATGTCCGTCTGCCTGTCCAATACCAACTAGTCCCTCAGTTTTTAAGAAATCGTTTTGAAATTTTGCAAATATCATTTTCTCTTCTAGAAGCTGCTCATTGTCGGAACTGCCGATATCGGTCCACTACAACATATAGCTGCCATACAAACTGAATGATCGGAATCAAGTTCTTGTATGAAAAACTTTTACATTTGACGTGGTGTCTTCACGAAATTTTACATGGATTACGGTTTCAGGTCATAATATAATCTCCGAAAAAATAGCTCAGATTGGATTACTATAGCATGTAATTTCCATACATCCTGAACAAATAATTACTAAAATGATTTTAACGTTTTTTCTTGTTTTTCTTTTCATATGAAATTCGATCTCCATATCGCGTTTAGTTTGTATTTG
>NW_017536809.1:0-1093 GCF_001853355.1 Bactrocera latifrons | reverse complement strand
TTCGATTGCTTGCTTCATTCTTATCAGTTGTTGACAGTAAAATGTAGAATCTATCATTCGAACAGGCTGCAGCAGCTCATAGTGTATGATTCCTTTACAATTCCACCAAACACTCAGCATAACCTTTCGAGGCGTCAATCCTGACTTTGCGACCACGCTTGGAGCATGATCTTTTTGACACATTACGGTCGTATTCGATCCACTTTTCGTCTTCTGTTACTGTTCGCTTCAGAAATGATTCGATTTCATTTCTATTGACAAAAAACAAAATTACTTTTTCGACTACCAAATATAATATTTGCTCTTGTTTTTTCCACAAAAATAATTTTTTATACATTTTCACAGGCATTTTTGCGCCCAGCGTGTGTGAAACGGTTTACTTGTGGCCCGATCGTTTGGGCTGGTGCAAATGGAAGCTGTACAAGAACATTTTTCTGGCTGCCTTTTCGATATGCGCTCTGGTTGCTGGCTCAACAGCAAGTATACATGAAATCATCAAGTTGTACACGGAATAAGTTTTAAGATTATTGCTAGTATTTAGTATAAGTTTGAAAGTGTTTATTTTTAGGAGTATATGTGCCAAACAAGCGCCAGTACTAAGGTGCTTTAAGCATAAATTTTAAATAGGAATTTTAATGTTTGTACATACAATAATGCATTGTTAAGTACCTGTGATTTAAATGTGTGAACGTGATTCGCTTTTTAAGCAAAGTTAGTGCTTAACTACAATATTTAATTAAACGCAAGTTTCGAAAAGTTTAAATCAAAGTAAAAGGCCTTGCCAAAGACTGTATTGCTTCAGGCGCTGTCTTCGATTCGTTATATGACTGCGTGCTGTATTTAAGGGGGTATTCTCCTCTATAAATCCAATTTTGGGCAGTTTTTTGAATTTTATTATTTAAAAGAAAAACAAAAATATTTTACTATCCAGTTTTTTTTATGGTGTTTTCATCTTACCTTACGAATACAGGAAATTTTAATTAAATATTTAGAGGGGGGGAGAGACCTGGCGTCATTGATCCTGACTCTCCTGATGGTCTAAAAAAAAAAATCAAAAGAAATTCTTACTCAGTAAGGATGCTGTTATAGTTTT